>NW_024070195.1:2973591-3075388 GCF_014754425.2 Oryx dammah
GTTAGGAGTATGCAGATTATCCACGGTTACCTAGGAAACCCCTCTTCTGATTGGAAGAGGAGCGATCACAAGGCAGGAGAGAAATTCAGGGAGTCACATTAGGGCGGGTTCATGTGTATGTCTGTTTCCCATAATGCGAGGAACGAGGAATGTCTATGAAGAAAGATGACGTGAAGAGAAAAGCTGTCTGCTCAGGGAATGTGGAGAAGCTTCCCACCTCTTGAGAGTGGAACTCCCAAACCTTGATGCCCCGTACTGCCCTGCCCAGGGTGACAGAAGTGGGCGCCAGCCTCCCTTTTCCGGAAGCCCCTGCCTCCCTTTCCTGGAAGCCCCGGCCCCCTTCCCGGAAGCCCCGGCCCCCTTCCCGGAAGCCCCGGCCCCCTTCCCGGAAGCCCCTGCCTCCCTTTCCCGGAAGCCCCTGCCTCCCCTCACGCTGTCTCGACAGGGCAGCTGCTGCAGTGGTCCAGTGGGACTCTGCCCCTAGACCCAGCCGACTGGTCCAAAGAGGAGCACCTCACAAGGCTGGGCCGATGGGCCTCTTCTCCATCTTGTTTGGGTGGAAAACTAGAGAGAGCCTGGGCTGTGAATGGTCTTGCCAGGAACCGTTGCTGGCCATGTTTCCTGCAGTGGAGAGGGCAGAGAGGATAGAGAGCGAGCGGAGGAAGCGGCCGAGCAGGAAGGCGGATGCCGGCGGGGGCGGGTCCTGGTCCACCGTGTGTGCAGGGCCCTGGCTGCACCGACCTTTCCCCGGTCCTTCCTCAGACCCCACAAGCCAGAGTAACTCCAGGCATGGAAGGTCCTTGGACGTGGGTTTCCACTACTGGAGATGAGACGAGTTCCAGAAGCTTGGGGCCCTGGAGGCAGGCAAGAAGGCAGAGGAAGCAGGCTGAAGCCAGCAGCATCCTGGTCAGAGGGCGTGACGCGGCGTGGGGAGCTGTGGCCGCCTTGGGCTCTCAGTGGTTCTGTTCAGTGCAGCTTGGAAGTGGTTCTTCTCCTCTGAGCTGGAGTGGCTACAAATGAACGCCGTCTCGGTGCGACGCGTCCGTTCCAGGGAACCTGCGCTGAACACTGACCGCAGGGGAGCCCCTGGGCTGTGTGAGTCTCGTGGTCCAGAAATATCAGAGCGATTTTTAGAAACGAGCGCCTGTCCTCAAGCGGCTCGCCGGCTGACAGCAGGTCTGTGCGATGATGTTTGCAGTCCACGTGCCGTCAGGGGTCTCGGATGAGCGGTGCACCACCGTGGTTTCAAAGTTGGGCCGCATCTCCCTTTGCCTTAAATGCTCAAGCAGCTTTGCAGATCTTGGTTCAGTGGAGTCTTGAAGGCAAACAGGACTTAGACATGGAAGGGGCCAGGGCAGAGTGGGTGGCTTGCCAAAGGCTAGAAGACAGGTGGGAGAGGAGTTCAGACTGACCAGCATGCAGGGCGCATGGGCCTGGGGGAGGGACTACTGGGCGGGGGTTGGGGGTGGGGTGGAGCATCACAAAGGCCCTGAACTCCCTTATAAAAATGTGGACTTTCTCGTCGAGCACGTGGCGAGTCACTGAGCTGGTTCACCCGTTTGCAGTTTATGAAGGGTTTTCCATCTTGCCTGCAGCGACCGTGTTGGCCAGGGGTGAGGGTGGTCATGGGAAAAAGATGTATTGGTTGGCCAGAAAGTTCGTTCAGGCGTTCCTGTACCATGTTGTGGGAAAAACCAAGTGAACTTTTTGGCCAACCCAGTAGAAGCGTGTGTGCATAGTCTGAGTGAGAGGAGATGAGTCCTTGCTGAGACGGGACGAGAGCCTCGTGGGAAGAAGCTGGCTGGTGGGGGAGATATTCAGGGGCCGAATCTATGGGGAAGGTGAGCCTGTTCCAGGGAGAGAGCAGGGGGTAGAGGGAGGAAACACAGACCCTGGGCCGTGGGACCCAGAGGACAGAGGCCGACCAGGCCAGAGGGAGGGGAGGAGGGAGCGGCCTTTGGAGGACGCGGTTTGATTACTTTGTGCCTCTTGGGCTGAGGGGTGACACACAGCCCAGCTGACAGGAGAGCCCCCGGAGGGAGGCCAGGTTTAGCATCCACACTTGGGAGAGACGAGAACTCCAGTAAGTTCTAGAACAGGAGAAGGGCACGAGGGGAGAGCCCCAGGGAAGACCTCGGGGGTGGAGAGAGGGAGGGCGGGGTTCGGATGGACGTCTGAGCAGCAGTGGTGCCGGAACCATAGGAGGAGCCGCTGCGAGGAGCTGCCATGGAGTCCAGGAGGCGGTGCCAGGGTCTCCCGAGGGGCTGTGGAAACTGCGGTTCAGAAAATCTTTCGGATCATCTGTTTTCTTCACCTTTCATCCCCGTGCCTTCATTTACATTTATTCCACAGGTGTTCGTGATGAGAGGATGCGTGATGTCATGGACACGCTGAGGGTGGACGCACTACAGAGAGAACCATGGGCTGAGGGGGACGGACCACAGAGAGAACCAGGGGCTGAGGGCGGACGGACTCCCCAGAGAACCATGGGCTGAGGGGGGCGGACCACAGAGAGAACCAGGGGCTGAGGGTGGACGGACTCCCCAGAGAACCATGGGCTGAGGGGGGCGGACCACAGAGAGAACCAGGGGCTGAGGGTGGACAGACTCCCCAGAGAACCAGGGGCTGAGGGGGGTGGACCACAGAGAGAACCAGGGGCTGAGGGGGGCGGGCCACAGAGAAGCAGAGGCTGTGTCCGCCCCCCGGGCCCTCCCTTCGGAGCCAGCATCTGGCCGTTCCCTCGGAAGCAGTGCTGCAAGAAGTTTCCCTTTTCCGTCACCCCCGTTTGTTTTCTTTCTCTGCTTGGTTCACGTAAAGGATCGAGGGAGGCTGCTGGAGGGTCTGCTCCAAAAGCAGAGGCTGTACGGACGTGGTGGTTAGCAACCCGCCACTGGGTGCCGGCTGGTCCTCCGAACACAAGCCTCCTCAGATTCATTTAAAGGGGTGCAGTCAGTATATTCAGCTCAGGAAAGGGGATGGCCTGAAAACTAGGACCTAAGCCTATGAGCAGGATTTAGAATTTAAATGATACTTTGATCAGGATTTCTTGAAATGTCACCCGAAGGTCTGGTCTCATGTCCTTCCGGTGTGTCTGTGCAGCAGAGGTCTGCGCGCCCCTTGTGGGGGTGGCCTCCTCCAGATGGCGGTGGGTCCACCTGGGGGACAGGGTTCTAGCAGTCAACTGCACACCTCCAATCACCTCCCAAACCTGAAACAGCCGTCCCATGGTGAGCGGACCGGAGGACGGAAGTGGGAAGGACATATGGCAGGGAAAGGTGGGAAGACTCAGTTATATTTAGGATGTGATTGTTTTTGACCTAGATTCAATCAATGGATACCTATATTTTGAACCTCTCCCTTTCAGGATTCCTCCAGCAAGAAAACCTGTTTAAATATGAATCCCAAATCATGTCAACTCATGTCTGCTGCAGGAATATAGCTGGCAGTATTAAACAGACCAAGCCCTCGAGAAGCCTAGTCTGAACAGAAGCTATTCTTGGCCTTATTTAAGTAAAGGAGATCAATACAGATATTCAAGATGGAAAAATCCTAATACTAGGAAACCAAAATTCAAGGTCCCTCCAACCTTCGAAGCAGAGCAAGTGTTTCTCAGGAAATAGATGTGTCTTAGAGGTTTCAGCGGGGTCCCAGGGGTGATGGTAATGCCTTCTTTATGCCCCACCCCTGGCATGGAGCCCCCCTTCCGGCCTGGACGTCCCTCTGCAGGCCGCTCTGCTTGTCCAGTGGCTAGACCAGGTGCAGGGTAAAGTCTGACTCTGTAACGTAGGACCCACTTTACACATTGATGTATTGTAATCATACTGTTATACTATTTTTAACAATACTTTTACTTACTAAATAGGTTTTCTGCTTATTGCAATACAAGGGGGATTTTTTTTTTCTTTTAGCTCGTGCCATAGTGTAAAAATGGCAAGGCAGTTATTGTACTCATAACGGCAGATTTGTTTAATTAAAATTACATTCAGTCGTGCTGACACTCTCATAAGCAACTGTGAAAAATAGCTATTATGATCTGTTGATATGCTGCCTTGAGCGGCTAATAATTGTAGTTAGAAGGAGGTTTTGCTTCTTTATCATCAGTAAACTTGAACACTCAAGTTTGAAAGAAGCGATATTAATAATTTTAAATTTTATATTTGTTTATCAGTTAGGCCTTTGCATTAGGTTTTTAAAATCAGCCTCTCCATCCGTCTCTCAGTAAAGAGAAGGCAACCATTTCTGTTAACTTTCACATGGGAGTGTTTGGTGGAAAAGCAGGTTTAAACAGTCCCTGACGGATGTGAGTGGAGGGGCGCCCTCATAGGTGTCAGTCGCCCTCCGGAGACTGCTCATGGTTTCTGGAGCTCAGTCGGCCTGCAGCGGATACATGACGTGGTTGTGTCATATTCCGTCTCATTTCTTGACGTTTCCCCGGAGGAGTGGACTGTGTGTCACGGGGCCAGCAGGCCTCATGCAGCAGACGTGGGCCCTCACGGCTGCCCCGAGTTCAGGGCTTAGCTTGTCACTAGGGGGACTTTAAGTTCCTATCTCTCTCTGAGTTTGTCTTTAAAACGGAATTAATGTTAGAACCTACCTTACAGGTTCCTTTGCAGGGGCTGGCACGTATGTATATAGTTTTAACAACTGTTGGCGGTGGTGGTGAAATCCTGGTGCTGGCTTTTCTTCTGGGAGACACTTGTCGTAGCCGGAAGTAAGCACTGACTGCACACCAAGAGCGGCGCAGCTTCCTGCTGGAAGGTTTGTGTGTGGCGTTATGTGTGTAGTTGGGCTCATGCTCAGAAGAGACATCTAAGTTGCTTGATGAAAATGAACGACAAAGCTGCTTTCCTAAGGTCTAATTGTTTTGGGTTGGAAGACTGGGAAAGGAAGTTGAGGATATTATGAAAGAAAAAAGCATGTGATGGGCTTTGAGATCTGAGAAGGAACTTTTTTAACACCGTAAGAAGTTGCAGTATATATATTTTTTCTGAGCAAAATAAATGCTCTAGGATGCAGGTGGTGTGACGTTATTGATAGAGAAAATGGGAAGGAATGCTGGCTTGCAGCCAGCACATCTGTTTGTAAGGCAGCATCTGATGAGATTTCCATTCTGGGGCAGGCCCAGCGTCTGTGTGACTCGGTGAGATTCAGGCCAGAAGTGGATCCTGTAGAGTCTTCATTCCAACACTTTGTTTTCTGATTAGAATTCAGCGCACAGCCAATCTGGTGATGTTGATGACTGAAAGATTGTTGCTGTCAGTGTTCATGAAACAAGGGAGACCAGTCATTTTTAGGAGGTGGCACAATTCTGCCATCCTCTATTGGTGTTTTAAAATCTATTTCATGATAAAGTAGTCTCCAGAACACAACTATTACATGTCTATTTTAGACATCTATTGTTACACCAATTTATAAAATTTCCTGCGGCATGAACGGGCGACTCATGCAGGGGCCTGAGGGCACTGGGCACGCTGGGGCCTCCCTGGGCAGCACGTGCAGTGGTGAGGCGGCCTGCGGAGCCCTGCACCAGGGGATGGAAGCCCGCTTCCTCACGACGTCTCTCTAGAGAGTGTGCGCCATTGTTCTCACCTGCATCCTCGCCTGCCTTCTCTCTCATCTGGACAAGCCACTGGTTCGTCATCTAAAAACCTGGCGTCATAAATCTACCTTGAAAGCAGCGACATAAAAGTCTAAAATTGAAAGGAGGTTCATAGAAGCACATCCAGCTTTTTTTTTTTTACAAAAGCAGAATGATTGAATTTTTAATTTTAACGCATGTCCTTCAGCTTGTGTGGCTGTGGACGTGCTCCCAGGGGCTGGCGCGCCGTCTGTGGGTCTCCTGTCCTGTCGTGGTCATGTAGTCCTATTGCGCGCACGCGTGTATTGCGCTGTCGTTATTGGAATTTGCGTATGAAATATTATAATGTTTGCTCTGCATTTGGAGCGCTCCCAGGTTTGTTCTCACCTGGGAGTCCCATCAGGTGTCTTTGGAGTGTCTTTGGGGATTTTCAGGAATGCAGAGTAGGTTGGTTCTTCTTGCTTAGGCAGAATAAACTGGCTCAGAGTTCATCAACCATTTGCACAAATGCCTGTAGGAAGCTCTGGGGTGCCTGGGAAAGGCCATGTTATGTTGTAAATGGGGTATCAGACCTACCTTCCCTCTCTTCTTTACTGGACGTCTGGTTCTTTATTTGCAGATGGGTCAGTGAGAATGGTGCCCGTGAGGTGTAGGGCCGTGAGGAGGTGTCTGTGGACTTGTGGATTTCACTGACTGTCAGACAGGGTCTCTGAGGACCAGCCTGTCCCTCACCATCACTGCCGCAGGCGGCGCCTGCACCACTGTCTGCTGCTGCGGGCTGGGTGTCGGGCTATAGCAGGGCTCTCTGAAGCCTCACTTGGTTTCTTCGCCTTGTTCCGAGCAGACTGCCCAAGGGTCACGTACTTCCCCCAGATAACTTGTCTCTAATCAACTCTCAAATCATCTGATGGGTTTCTGAATAATCCTTTAAAAAAAAAAAAAAAGAGTCATGCTCCATTTTACTGCTTTCTGCTTCACTCTTGGACTGAGTTTTTAAAGGGTATATCCCCAAGATAATGTTGAGCTTGTTCATGACTGTGTGTCTTTCAAGTCTGTTCTTCCTATAATCCTACGTGGGCAATTTAATTAGGGTGAGAGAGTGTGTGTGTGGGTGGGTGGGTGCACGCACACGCGCGTGCGGACGCATGAATTACTGAGTACCTGTTCTGTGTAAGCTACTGTTTTATATGCTGGTACAGTGGGAGGGTTGAGGCTTGGAGAGTTTAAGTCACTGTCCTGAGGTCACACAGCTGTTGGGTGGTCATGGCAGGATTTCAAGGGGACACCGCAGCTCTTGCATTGCTTCATATCTTGCAGAAAAACCAAATCAAATCTGGATGTTGGCCGTCTCCCCCTCCCCACCATGAAGTGTGCATGCTAAGTCAATTCAGTCATGTCCGACTGTTTGTGACCCCATGGCTGTAGCCCGCCAGGCTCCTCTGTCCATGGGATTCTCCAGGCAAGAACACTGGAGTGGGCTGCCATGCCCTCCTCCAGGGGATCTTCCTGACCCAGGGATCAAACCCGGGTCTCTTGCATTGCAGCCACATTCTTAACCGTCTGAGCCACCAGGGAAGCCCAGATTATAACACGCATATGTATAAAATACATGCTTTAGATACCTGTATAGGAAACTGGAAGTGAAGAACAGTGTAGGCTAAAGCTTGAGCTATAATTGATCCAGGACAATCCATGTATAATATGCTTCCGAGTCACATGAAGCCCTCATATGACTTTTTAAAAAATCACTTGTCCGTTGTTTAAGCTTTCTGATTAATTGGAGTAAGGGCTAAGTATAGTTTACTCCAAGATAAAACTCTTACTCTGAACGAAGTATTTTCCCTTTAAAGCAGTCACTGAGAGTTGATTTATAACATATCCTGCCTTTGCCCCTGCGTGTAGAATCTAGCCTAGCGCTTCAGGAAGAACAGAAGAGGATTTTTTTAAATGTCAAAAAAAAAAAAAATAGAACTTCCTCCTTTGCATCTTCCTCCAGCTTCTGTCACCGACCTTGGATGCCTGCCCTCCAGGGCAAATAAGAGAGTAAATTTGCACAGTTGTGAACAACTTAAGCCAGTTCTTGAAGGCACTGGACCATGCAGGTGCTTGTCATTGAAGAGTCCAGCACAGGAAGATGGGCCCACGGGTAAACGCATTGGGTACGCCGAGCCCCCTGCGGCCCAGTCACGTCTTCAGAGGGCTCTCTGCATCCTTGCGACAGTCGCTCTCAGCAGCCTGGACAGGCGCGTTCACTCTGACCCTGCTTGGGTCTCGCCCTGCAGCACAGAGCATCTCAACCTGAGCTTGACTGCCTCCCAGGGAGATGGTACTGAAGGCAGTGCCGTTATGAGCTCAGAGCATGGGCTTTGGGGGAAAAAGCCTTGATGAGTGGCTTTTTGGAGAAATATTTATTTTAGACTAATGAACGAAACAAAGAGCTCCACTCTAAGAAGAACTCTAAGCTCCCTTAGGATCTACCTTCACGCACACACAAATTTTCTTCCAGGAGAAGGGGGCAAGTGTCTGTGGGTGAGACAAAGAACCAAAGTAATAATCCAGCTTTGATCAAAACTCTTGTGTAACAGCGTTCCCTCTGAAAATGATTTCTAATCAATGAGCGCTTCCACAGCACGCGCAGGAGTAATTACCTTACATGTGTTCCCTCTGAGCTCTGATTAGAAGCAAGATGTGAGATCAGAGGGGCAGAAGAGGAAGGTGAGAAGGGAAAATCTCACCCAGGCACTGAAATGCCCAGGTTGAGGGCTGTTTCATAAGCCCGTGCCCCGGGTAGGGATGTCGATGTCCATTCACCCTCGTCCCTGCCCGCCGATGAACACATGCCCACTCTTTGGGGCAGCGTTGACAATGGCCACGGGGCACCCTGCCACACTAAGGCAGGGCGACTGGCTGGCTCCAGTGAAAGCGTTTGTCCTGGCAGCAGACAGGCGTGTGGGCCGCTAAACCCCCTTCTCGCCCTGTGTCCTGGTGGTCAGGGGTCAGTTTTCAGCACGGACTGCTAAGTGCAGACTCTCTAGCCCACGCAGTAGTTGAACCTGGGCTTCATTAGTCCAAGAAGGGACCCAGGGGCCTGGGAAGGGAAGTTAAAGACCGGGAATGATTCTGCCTGTGAAAGGAAGGCACGATAAGAGGTGGCGAGGGCCGGCGGGTGGCGGGGTCACTGAGACGGCGAGGACCACGTAGAGTCTGTGCAGGCGAGAGGAGGTCTGTGACCCCCAGTGCTTGCTGGATGGGATCGAGTTCCTAGACTCTCGAAAATGTGTGACGAGGGGCTTCCCTGGAGTCAGATGCGGTTTCGAGCCCTGGTTGGGAAGCTAAGATCCCACATGCCTCATGGCCAAAAAACAAAAAACCCATAGCGCAGAAGCAGTATTGTAACAAATTCAGTAAAAGACTTTAAAAAAATGGTCCAAATAAAAAAATAATTTAAAAAAGAATACGTGAGGAAGGTATAATGAAAACACACGCACAGGAAAAGCAGAAACCTTCTTTATGGTGAGAGTCGGACCGTGGGCCAGTGCCTGGGAAGAGAAGGTTGTCCCTGTTGGTCAGCGAGACTGGAGCCCTCGGCCCTGTGGTCACAGAAGAGCCCCCCGTGGCTGCTCCTTCCCGCCCCCCAGAGGGGCCGGCCATGCGCTTTAGCCCTGCTCTCAGATGGCTGGCGGGATGTCAGCAGGTTGGCCCCTGTGATCTTGGTTGTTCAGCCACGTGATTCCCTTGAAAGCACCCTCTCCAGGTGGCATCCTCCCCAGAGAGGAGCTTGGAAGCACCAGGGTCTGATCTTCCAGTTTTAAACCCAGCGTCAATGGCTTGCTCACGTGATGACCTGCATTCCTACTCCCAGTAGGTAATGATACAGTTTTAAAATTTTTTACCCGCTGCAAAAGGACTGAAAGAAGCTCAAATGAATGGCAGGTTTATTTTAGTGACTGGTTCCCTGAATGTGTTTACCAATGGGAATAGCTGCAAACTCAGGTCATCTTAATGAAAACAGACTCAACAGACTCTCCGCTGACGCAGCTCTTAGGGTTCTGAAGCAGTGTATGTTTAGGCACAGGACAGCCCCTTCCTGAACATCTGTGCATTAGAAACCGACTTGGCTAAGGTACACTCCCCACCTTCAAAGGCGCTTCAGTTCTTCTCAGATTCTCCTGCAGACCTTTCACCCACGAGTAAATATTAACAACCATGAGTAAATATTAACTGAGACAGCGGAGGGCAGTCATCCTGCCTCTGCTGTAGGATGGGGGGCTGCCCTCTTTACACATGTATATACATACTATGCATATGTAGACGGGGGCTGCCCTCTATACCACATATATATACATACTGTACATACGTAGATGGCGGCTGCCCTCTATACCACATATATATACATACTGTACATATGTAGAAAGGGGCTCCCTCTATACACACATATATACATACTATACATATGTAGACGGGGGCTGCCCTCTATACCACCTATATATACATACTGTACATATGTAGATGGGGGCTCCCTCTATACACACGTATATATATATACTATACATATGTAGACGGGGGTTGCCCTCTATACCACATATATATACATACTGTACATATGTAGACAGGGGCTCCCTCTATACACATATATATATACATACTATACATATGTAGATGGGGGCTCCCTCTATACACATATATATATATATACTATACATATGTAGACGGGGGCTGCCCTCTATACCACATATATATACATACTGTACATATGTAGACAGGGGCTCCCTCTATACACATATATATACATACTATAAATATGCAGACGGGGGCTGCCCTCTATACACATATATATACGTACTATACATATATAGACGGGGGCTGCCCTCTATACACATATATATACATACTATACATATGTAGATGGGGGCTGCCCTCTATACACACACACATATATATAATATATATATATACATAGTGTACATATGTAGACGGGGGCCTGCCCTCTATACACATATATATACGTACTATACATATATAGAAGGGGGCTGCCCTCTATACACATATATATATATATACTGTACATATGTAGATGGGGGGCTGCCCTCTATACCATATATATATATATACACACACATACTGTACATATGTAGGTGAGGGGCTGCCCAGGGTGCCCCTCCCTGCTCGCAGGCTCAGCTGAAACAGCCAGAATGAGCTGTTACATCCAAGGGGGAATCTGGCCAAGGCTCTGGGCCAGTGCGTCTGTTGATGTGTTAGATTTATTCAATTAGAGCCACAAGCAAAGGAACCTGAGTTGTGGGGTTGATTTGAATAATACCTCAGAGGAGTGTGTAAAGCCATTAGGAAGCCCCAGGGGAGGAGGAGGGTGGACCAGGCTCCTCCGGGGTCCCCACATGGCCCCCGCACTCCGGCCTGCTTTGCCGGTCCATCCCCGAGGGACCAGGGTCCCAGCCAGACGGCAGACGCGCCTTTTGTTCAGGGTCGGGGGTCATTTTCCTGCTTCACCATCCTCTGACGTCTCCTCCACGGGTGTGAACCTGCAGCAGAAAGGAAGCTGGTGACTGTGGAGGCTTTCAAGTCGGAGGGGCCTTGAGACCCCGAGGGATTTGGTCCCGTCAGATTGGCCCTTTGTCTCGGCAAATGTGCGTCTGGCACAGGGAGCTGCATAGAATTGATCTGATGCTTTAAAAAATCAGCACGTGTGAAGTATTGGAATTAATTGCCTGGCCTCATACATTACTGTCAGCTGTAGGATTAACAAACCACAGAGTGCCACAGAGAGCCTTTTCTGGGCTCTCATTTTTAGTGCCCTGTGGCCTTTGATCTTTTCACACTTCATTCAAAGCGTGAGGCGTCTTCGCATGTTTTTTACGCACCAGCTGAAGGTGGGTCAGGAATAGGGCGGTGCGAGGAGGCTGTCTGTTCTCCGGTCCACCCGGTGTTCCCCATGGAAGCCTCGATGAGGGGCAGTTCTCATGCAGAGTAGCGGCGGGGAGGCACGGGTGAGAGTGGGAAGGCTTTCTCGGAGTTGCTTGATGCCCTTAATTCTGACCTTCAATGTCACTCTTATGTCCACGGCCTCTCGCTGTCCTCAGAACGTGTCCCCTGCTGCCCTTCAAATGGGGGCTACTGCGTTGCGAGGAGACCTAGATTAGGGACGGACAGCCTTCACCAGCCATGTGGCCCTGGACACATCCCCGAACCCTGAGAACCTGCTTGCTGGCTCCGAAGTGGAGGTGGGGTCTTCTGTCTCCCTGTCTACTCCAGCCTTTCCAGGGTGCCTCTGCTCTGGGAAAGAGGAAATCTTTACCTGGGCGGGGTTGGATTATGGATCTGTTTACTAAACTCAGTATGGTGTTCCTGGCCCCCTGTAAACACGTTCATCAGAGATGCCTTGGGAGAGCTGAGGGAGCCTCCACGTGTCCTCTGCTTGTGGTCAGCACTGGCGAATTTGAGAGGTAGGCACCGCACAGCAAAGACACGGGCCCCGATGCACTTTGGTTTGGTTTGGTTTGCTGTGATCCTCACCCACAGTAGGAAGGATACAGGGAGCTACTCTTTTACCCAGGAGGGTCTTCACCCTCATCCCATTCCAAGCAGGACTCTGGTCCCGCCTCTTCTTTCCTCCTTGCTGGTTGGGACCAAGGGCTTCTTATTCACCCATGGTGGCTCAGACAGTAAAGAATCTGCCTGCAAGGCAGGAGACCTGGGTGTGATCGTGGGTTGGGTTGGGAAGATCCCCTGGAGAGAAGGGAATGGAAACCCACTGCAGTATTCTTGCCTGGAGAATCCCTTGGACAGAGGAGCCTGGCGGGCTACAGTCCATGGGGTCGCAAAGAGTCAGACACAAACGAGCGACCAACAGTGTTCATCTTTGTACCCTTAGCAGAGTGTTCAGCATATCGTCAGAGTGTATTGGTTGACTGCCTTGGTTCAAAGTAAGCCAAGAAGATGAGAAGGAATATCTGAAATTTAACATAATCCTCAAAATAAAATGGAATTGTCACAGGTAGGAAAGACAGAGCGTGCGTCCGTTCACCAGCCTGAACTGCACGCGTGCTGACTAGGGTTAGACCTTTCAGCACTTGATCAGTCACCTCTGATTTCTGCATCACCATGGAAAACGTGTCCCTTTCTGTCCCACTCACCCAGATCCCTGCCTCCTCCACTGAGAATGTTAGGAAGCTGGTCCCTGTGCCTGAAGCAGGACGCCTGAATCCAGCAGAAGTGGTTCCGGGTGAAGTCTGACGTTTCCGTGGCGGGTAGAACAGGAGCGTGCGCTCCAGCCTCCACGGAACCACCAAGGACGGTGCCCATGCATCCCAACAGCCTCGTGTGACCCAAACAGACTGCCGGGGTCCCCCCGCCCCCACCTTTTGGCCACTCCTGCAGTTAGCTCATGAGCTGATGGTTCAGAGATTGCAATGGGGAACCAGACAGCCTGGGTTTAGATCGTAGCCGTCTGGGGAGGCTCCCCTTGGCGGGGCAGGGGCGGGGGGTGGTGCAGGGTTCCTGAGTCAGGGCCCTGCCTTCCCTCCCAGTCAGGGGGTTGTCCACAGGCTGCAGTTTGGGAGCAGAGGTTGGGGTTGCCAACAGGGGTCCCTGCTTCATGAGTGCCAGACCTCCCTAACCTACTTCTGATACTTTCTTAATCTTTGACTTCATCCTTCCCCCTCCCCCGCCACCCCCCGTCTCTCTTTTTTCTGTCTTTCTGCCCCTCAAAGAATTCAAATCCTTTTAGGTTAGATTTGAGGGTTTTCTTTACCCGACTCTATTTGAGGTATATCATTCAGGTCCGCTACCATTTAATTTTCTTTATGGCATTTTTTTTGGTTGTTATATGGAAGTAGTCTTCATGAGCACATTTAGTGTCCAAACTAACACTGAGGTATTACTTTGGGGATAAGATCTTGGTCCTCCCCTGCTCCGTCCTTGGGCCCACACGGCCCCTGGCACTCAGTGGATACCAGCCCATTCCTGCTGAGGGGATGCGTGTTGCATAAAATAACACTGAGCCGTAGATTCGTGATGTCTGTGGGTTTATAGTCGGAGCTGGGATTTTGGAGCACCTCATTATTCCGTTTCAACAGTCTTATTACAAAATGTCTTAAAAAAACGCCGAAGAGCACCGTGTCCCAGTTTGTCAGAGGGTCAATTGCTGTCGTCGCGGTGGTGCTGGGTAAGTCTCCTTGAATTAACAAGTCCTGTGGAGTTCTGGCTGATGTGGAAAGGTATGTGGTTAGCATCTGTTTGTTCTGTGCATTCATCTCTCAGCCATGTTCTCTATCTATTTTAAGGAATGTTTCTTTGGGTGCTGTTTTTTTTTTTTTTCTATTTATGTCTTCAGCATAAAAATATAAATAGATCATTTATCTCCGGTATCCTTCAAGTGGTTTGCATCATCTCATGCCCTTACATAACCAAAGTTTCTGTCCCCGGGACACATCGTTTGGGAGATTTGAGTGGTCGGAAACGTCCTGGAACACGAAGGCCAGCCTCCAGGGACCTGAGGCTCCCTGCAGGGCCTGAGCTGTGCCTGCCGGCTCCCTGGCTCCTTTCCTGATAAGGCTGTACGGGATACTTGTGCTGTTCACCCCACCTGGCACCTGGCCACAGACCATTTAAAGATAGAGCTGAGTTTTGCTCATTCTTGGATCCTCCGCAAAGTCTAACACAACCCTCGGGACTTTCCTGGCCATCCAGTGGCTAAGACTCCGTGTTCCCGATGCAGAGGGCCCGGGTTCGATCTCACATGCCGCAACTAAAGAGCCCAAGGGCTGCAACTGAGACCCGGTGCGGCCAGATACATTTTTTTATTAAGTGTAGCTCTACTCTCTAAACGTAGTTGATGCTTTCATAAGTCGTCAGTAAATTTGTGGCATAAATGTCTTTTCTAATTGAGGTGTAATTGACGTATAACATTATGTTAGTCTCAGGTGTAACCCAACAATGATTCGATGTTGGTGTATATTGCAGAATGATCACTGCAGTAAAACCAGTTCACATCCGTCGTCATATGTGGTTACACTTTTCTCTTGTGCATAAACATTTCTTGAACGTGGTAATAGCAGAAAAAATTAAAATGAGCTAATATGTATGCGCTGTGCATATGTATGCATATTATAACTAACGTGTAACATACACTGTCTCATTTAAACCAACAGCATCCCCATAGAGCGTGTGCATGGCTGTTACTAACACCATGTTATGAATGAGAAAGCCAGGCTGGAGAGCTTTCATAACTTGCCCAAAGTCCTCACGAAGAAGTGACAGAGCTGAGATCTGAACACCAGGCTGCGTGACTCTAGAGCCTGTGCTCGTAGCCACTCGCTGTAGAGAAGAGCTTGACCTGCGGCCCGCAGAACGAGGTCATCACACGGGGTCTGGGGTTGATCGGTGATGACCGTCGGTGATGAGGCCTGAAAGTGTCCCTCTCCTGCCTTTTTGGTTTGGTCAAAAAAAAAAAACCAAAAATGCCTTCTGACATTTTCTGAGAAGGCGTTTTTTTTTAATTCCCAGAAGTCTTGATCGCTGGAAGAGGTTACAGTCAGCATCCTTACAATTAGGCAGGTCCCCCTGCCCCCACCACTGGAACCATTCCCTTCCCTGTTAGCAGCCCTGGCAAACTAAGGGCAGAGGGCAGAGCCTGGTCTGTGGGTGGGATTCAGGGGTGACAGTGAGGGGCTTTCAGGACCAGGTGTGGAATGGGAAGTGGTGACGGGAGACACGGAGAGCCACCTGGATCTCCCTGGGCTGGTGGTTTGCATGGTGCTGCCAATTTCAGGGCACAGTTGTCCAGCACAGGGGCCCCGTGCCCCTCAGGGGTGTGGCGAGCTCTCCTGCAGAGGCTGGGGCCTCAGGGTCAGGCAGACCTGATGTTGGGTTCTCATCGTTTTCTTCCTGGGTCCGTGACATTTGACACATGACTCACCCTCTCCTGGTGCGTCAGTCACCTTTTGTAAGAAATAAAGTTAGTAGACTTTTGATTAAAGGTGGTAGATTGAACACAAGAATTAGCCTCGATTACCTCTCAGGATGTTCTGGCAGTAACAGTGAAGAGTTTGGTTTTTTTTTTTTTAAGCATAAATTAATCAAGGACCAGGTGAATGGGGCGGGGGTGGGGGACACATCAGCAATGTAAATTTGGGAGCTGATTAAGCCTGAGAGCTGGAGACTCCAGGAGCCCACCGGGGACTGAGCTGGGGGGCCGCTGCCTTTCACAACAAGCCTGCAAAATTATTTGACTCTTCAAATATGTGCAGATAAAAATAACAACCAAATTTCAGAAAGGAAGATCTGCAAGACTGTTATAAAATAGTTGCCTCTTCCTAGGAATTCAGTAAGTGTTCAGTTCAGTTCAGTTCAGTCGCTCAGTCGTGTCTGACTCTTTGTGACCCCATGAATTGCAGCACGCCAGGCCTCCCTGTCCATCACCAACTTCCAGAGTTCACTCAAACTCATGTCCATCGAGTTGGTGATGTCATCCAGCCATCTCATCCTCTTGTCATCCCCTTCTCCTCCTGCCCCCAATCCCTCCCAGCATCAGAGTCTTTTCCAATGAGTCAGCTCTTCGCATCAGGTGGCCAAAGGATTGGAGTTTCAGCTTTAGCATCAGTCCTTCCAAAGAACACCCAGGACTGATCTCCTTTAGAATGGACTGGTTGGATCTCCTTGCAGCCCAAGGGACTCTCAGGAGTCTTCTCCAACACCACAGTTCAAAAGCATCGATTCTTTGGCGCTCATCTTTCTTCACAGTCCAACTCTCACATCCATACATGACCACTGGAAAAACCATAGCCTTGACTAGACTTTTTTGGCAAACTGATGTCTCTCCTTTTGAATATGCTATCTGTGTTAGTTTTCCTTTTTCTTTCAAGGCTCCCCTCACGTACAAAAGTCACTGCATGGCCGTGTTGACTGACTGCTTTCCTCAAAGTCGTCCAGCCACCCATCAGCCCTTTCATTGTCTATCACTGACGTCCAGCAAAGAAGAGGACAGTGGCGGGCGCTGTGGACAGAGGCCTCTGATCTGTGCTTGTTAACGCCTTCGGGCCCCATGGGGCACCTGGATTGAGGCAGTGGTGCCCGGACCCAGGGTGTAGCTGGCATGGCTAGAGGAACCTCCGGCCTTGGTGGGAAGGGCGTTAAAAGCACCTCGCTGTGTGTGAGGATCTAGTGTCCAGGGTGCTTCCTGATTGGTGGGAACAGACCAGCTTCCCCCAATCTGCAAGGAGATGGTGGCCCCAGAGGTCCTGACAGGTTCTGTTGGGGCCCTCACCCTGAGCGGTAGAGTTTGGGTGTGTGTGTGTGTGCAGGAAAGAGACTAAACGTGTCTATTTATAAAGCAGGCCGTATGCTACTTACTGAACGTGCGTTGTATTTTTGTCTCTGCTTGCTTCAGAGACAGGGAAGGCCTGCTGATTATCGATCTAGGCAGGCATCTGGGTGCATCCACGTACATCTCAGTTGCTTCAGTCGTGTCCAGCTCTTTGCGGCCCCATGAACTGCAGTCCACCAGGCTCCTCTGTCCATGGGATTCTCCAAGAATACTAGAGTGGGTTGCCATGTCCTTCTCCAGGGGACCGTCCCAACCCAGTGATGAAACCCGAGTCTTCCGAATTGCAGGTGGATTCTTTACCAGCTGAGCCACCAGGGAAGCCTAATGTCAAAGTGTATATATTGATGAATTGGTTGAAGAACTGATGCCTGCATCTTTTGAGATGAGAGCCTTTGTCTAAAGGAGAGCCCAGAGCTTAGGTCCCCCGGCCGCACACAAGTGCAGGGTCGCCTGGGGCCGTGAAAGGCTGTTTCCACTTGGCTGCACTGACGAGGTCTCCCAGTCAAGCTCAGAAGAGGCAGTGGCGCAGGAGATCGGATGTGGGAATCCTTTAAATCCTCCTGAAGAAGCTCCCTGGGACCCGGAGCTTTTCACCATGAAGATCGGATAAGTGGCTTCAGTAGAGCTGGCCCTGGAGTTGTGCTGTTTGAGAGTCCTTGGCCCTTGGAAATGAGGTTCTGGCTACAGAGGGGTTTGGGTGTATTTGTGCCCCGTCAGGATTCACACGCTTTCAGCAGCGTGAAGCCTGAACCACGTTAACCTTTTTTAAAACCGGAGAATACTGAAAGCGAGCATGGCTATTTTCAAAATTTGATGTTCATAATTGGTTATAGCTGTCGGTCTTCAGTAAAAGTTTACGTTATGGTCAGTAGCTTAACAGGCTTATTGTCAACTTGTGGTTAAGAGAGTGGGTTTGGAGGCAGGCTGCCTGAGTTCAGATCTGCGTGTCACCACTTATGAGCCGTGGTGCCCCAGGAATATCTCTGCATCAGCGTCTGTACCTGAGAGATGAGGAATGAACGTCATCAGTGCCTGCCTCAGTGCTGTTGTGACGGTCACGTAGATTAACACATGGAAGCCCTTAGGAGGGTGCCTGGCACACAAGAAGCACTCAGTAAACATGGGTGGTTGGGCTCCCCCAGCGGTGCTAGTGGTAAAGAACCCGCCTGCCAGTGCAGGAGACATAAGAAGTGGCAGCCCACTCCAGGAGTCTTGCCTGGAGAAGCCCATGGACAGAGGAGCCTGGCGGGCTACAGTCCCTGGGGTGACAAAGAGTCAGACATGGCTGAGCGACTTACCATGCACGCAGACATGGGCGGTTATCACTGTCGCTAAGTTCTTACTCTGCAGGAACTGGAAGCGCTAATGCATTTTTGAAAGATTCTTGTCCCCAGTGATGAAAAACCAAAAAGCATAAAAGGTGGGCACCTGGGGGTGCGCCTGTGCTGGGCTCTGAGACGTTTTACTGCGCCTCACCTCAGTGGCTCTCTGCTGTACGCTTGCTTCTTTGACAAGTGCTCAATACATGTCTTGTTGTCAGAGCCAGGGTGGCGTTTACATTGTATAAACTGGAGGGAAGTTGCCAAGAATTTTGCATTAAAGAGCTCAGTTTTTCCAGATTGAGATAGATATATTGTTAGCCAAATACATGACTGGAATTTCTGCCACAAATTTTCAAGAGATGCATTTTGGGAGAAATCAAACATTTCCTCCTCTAAGATAAAACCAGGTTATTAGATAATTTTAAATTCATGTCACATTGCTTACTCATCCTTCTCAGAGATGCTGATTATATCAATATTTTATATATGTTCACATCCAACCTCAGATTGGGGTTATTTTTTATTTGAATTACTGCCCCCTGAGCTGCCAAGTTACTTGGCTCTGATGCTCACCCCTGTTTTATAATTGTTCCTGATAATGGTTGCAATATATTGGGAGACTTCCATGCAGATTGCCCATATTAGGCTACAGTTCCTTTACCCTGACCCTTGAGAGCAGTGCCTGCTAGGATTAGCAGTGGGCAAGATTTCTAGAGTAGCTTGTGATTCGCTGTGATCAGTACACTTGCTTAGGCCCAGGCTGTCCCCGCCTTCTCCACTTGTTCGGACAGTTGATAACAGATTCATCAGATGCTCAAGGTAGAGCAATCATGTCATCCTACTGTAGCATTTTACCCTTGAGGCCTTAGGGCCCTAAAGACAAGGCTTTTCCAGCCAGTACTAACCCTGATAGTTAGTCCAAGAGCTGGGATTGGACTTGGATTCATTTAGTAACTAAATTAAAGGGGTTGTGATCACTCACAGCCACTCAGCACAAAGACAGATAAAATCACGTCCACTCAGCACGAAGGCTAAATGCCCTGCCATCCTCGGGGAGCGCACAGCTTAGAGAGGTGATGGTCAGGTAAACAGGTAATTAGCGAACTTAGCTGTCCGCATCCTCTCCACCCAAGTGCCCCGGGTCGGGGTCATGCAGTTAACCAGTAGATGCTGTTTCAGTCCCTTGATGCAGTTGTCGAGTAGGCAGCTTTGTTCTTGAGGCCTGTCTTTTCCACTTATCCAATCATTTCTTCTTCTCTGAGTCATTCGTCAAAGAACATTCCTGGTGCCTGAGCTGTGCTGGGCACCAGCCTTTCTTTGGTGCCATATGCCCGAGGGAGAGAATCGGGTCCTTGCCTTCAAGGAATTTATCGTCTAGTTGAAGGAGACAGGCATGTGAAGAACCGAGAACAGAGATGTGTCTAAGGACCTGTGATGTGACTAAGAATGACACAGGGCAGCGAAGACACCACTTCAGTCCTGCCGAATCCTCCCGAGGTGTTCACAGGCGTGCCGTGCGGTAGTTCACGGAACGAGCTTTCAAATGTTCCCTCTCAGGGGCAGTTACACCTTACACTCGGCTGGAAATCCTGTCGGACTTACTGCCTCCTCCTTCCTTTTCTTCCTCCTCGGTTGAGGCGTGTCTGGAATGAGTGGTTCTGGAGGCGGGCGGGCTGGTGGACCTGCCCTGTGCTCAGGACCGAGAGGACCCATCTGGAGAGAGCGCGCCCCCTGCAGCCCGGCCCTGGCCGCTGCTCCCTCGGCCGCCCTCTGCACCTCCAGTTCATTCATTGGTCTGCTGGTTCAGTTGAATGCCTACTGTGCGCACATGCTGTAGAGACCGAGGGAAGCAGACAGACCTGGCTGATGTGCTCCAAGAGCTTATGGTCTAGACCAGCTGGAGAAGCTGACTTTAATCAAATAATCACACGTATGAATGTGACATGACAGCTGGGAGAAGTGTTACAACACGGTGCTTGAAGCACAGCTGAGCACTGGAATCGAGGGGCGGGAGGAGGAGGCCACACAGAGTTGAGGCAGCACCAGCGAGGCTCTGGCAGGGCCCCGGGGCCCCGGGGAGGCTGTGTGGCTGGACCAGAGGGGACGTGGCAACGAGGCTGGGGAGGTGGGGAACCCAGACCACGTCAGGCCTCGCCATGTCTGAGAGCAGCAGGAACTCCCGAAGCGTGTTAAGCAAGCAAAACCTGCTAGGTGACTGGTTATGGTGTTCAGAAGGAGGTACCCAGGCTGCCCTGCAGAGGGAGGACTGGGAGGAGGAGGGACCCGGAGCCAGGAGGAGGAGGAGGGGCATCAGGGCCAGGAGGAGGAGGAGGGACCCCAGGCCAGGAGCAGGAGGCACCCCAGGGCGGGAGGAGGTAGCTGCCGTAGCTGCGAACTGAGCTTGTGGCCGAGGGAATGAGGGACGTGGACATCCCAAGATTAATAGAACCAAAATCTCCAGAACATGACCCTTGATTGAGTCTGAGGTTATGGAAGACGGTACCCTGTGTACCACGATGTGAAAGGACAGGATTGGCCGAAGCTGGGGTTTGGGCGCACTGACCTTGAGATTCACCTGAGATGGTGAGGTCAGCGTGCTGCACAGGCTTGAGGGAGCTGGAAAAGTCTAAATCTCACAGGAGATGTGGGGACTGGAATGTCAACTTATGTGTGCGTGTGCATGCGTGCGTGTATGTGTGTGCGTGCATGTGTGTGTGTGTATACACGAGTGAGCAGCTGCTCTGTGACGCAGGTGGGAGGACCCTCCCGAGATGAGTGCTGGGAAGGTCGGGTCAGGGTGGGCTGAGGACACGGGTGAGCGTCTGAAACCGTGGAGGTGGGAGCAGACAGCTGCACAGGTGGTCCTGCGAGGGGGACGCCTGGGAGCTGGGCTCGGGCACAGGTCCTTCGTGGGATCCCGGTGCTGGCACATCCCAGCCTGCTTCCTTCCCCAGGAAACCCGCTGCCAAGCCCTCGAGGCATTAGTATGTTCAACTGCACGAGAAGATATTTTACGTTGAAAAATAAAGGAAAGGAGAGGTGGTTTTCTGTTTGTTTTGCTCTTCTTTTCCGGCCCAGGTTTATCTCTGCCATGAGGCCAGGCCACTGGGATTTTTGTTGACTTCTTACCATGCGTTACTCTGTGCCTCAACAGGTTTTTAAATTCATGATTTTTTTTTTCCAATCTTCTCTGTCGGTTCTTTTATTACCGCTTGTATTTTTCATGTGCTGTGCTGTCCTCATCCTTACGATGCGTCGCTTACAATGTTATTACCGCTGTTCTCTATGCATATTATTATTTGAGTTTTGCAGGGCCTTCCCTGTGAACAGCAGAATGTAGTTTATGAAAGATGACAATCATCGTCATAGCCCCTCTGTGCTGTGTGTTAAGCTCACCTGACGGCAGTGTCTGGGTTCTTACCCAGACCGCCAGCTCCCGCAGCTGCACGTGGCCTCTTGTGTCTAGAAGGAGCCTCCCGGGCTCCCCCAGGATGGAGCAGAGAGGTCCGCCCAGCCATTTATGGCATTTACCATTTGAACTAAGTCTTGGAGAAGTATCTCTGGATTAATTCAAGTGTGTAAAAGACAAGGACTTCCCCGGTGGTCCAGTGGTTGAGACACAATTCTCCTTCAAGTTATTAATCAAAATTATGATCGCCTGAGTAAACAACGCCAAGTAGTCATTTTTCAGGTCCTTCCGTGAGAAGCTGCTGCTGCTGCTAAGTCACTTCAGTCGTGTCTGACTCTGTGCGACCCCATAGACGGCAGCCCACCAGGCTCCCCCATCCCTGGGATTCTCCAGGCAAGAACACTGGAGTGGGTTGCCATTTCCTTCTCCAGTGCATGAAAGTGAAAAGTGAAAGGGAAGTCGCTCAGTCGTGTCTGACCCTCAGCGACCCCATGGACTGCAGTCCACCAGGCTCCTCCATCCATGGGATTTTCCAGGCAAGAGTACTGGAGTGGGCTGCCATTGCCTTCTCCATCCGTGTGAACCTAGTGACGTATAATTGGCTTGTGTTGTGGTCAAGAGGGAGATTCTTGGGTCAGGCTGCCCGGCTTGGAATGAGAAGGACCTCCCCTTTGCTACCACATGTGACCTTGGGCAGATTATAACTTCCCTGCACCCCAGTTTACTTCTCTATAAAACAGACCTATTCCTACCCATCTTACGTGATTATTGTAAGGATTAAAAGAATTAATTCACACAGAGCTCTTAGAACAATGCCTGGCACAGGGTCAGCACTTAGCAGATTCCAGCTGCGATTAGATGGTGTTCCCTCCTGCACTGGGCACTCAGAAGGCTGGGATCGTCTGCTGCCTCCATTGTCAGTTCGTTCAGCAGACACTTGGTGCTCATCACATGCACCTCAAAAAGTAGGCGACTGTAGAGTTTTTCACAATGTCTAAATATTAATCCACAGTAGTAAGACTGTATATGGTATGAATGTTGATTTCTCTTCTCCCATGTTAGTAATAAGCAATACTTGCTCCCTTTGCACTGAAAACAGCCCCCTTGGGACTTCCCTGGTGGCCCAGTGGTTAAGACTTCACCCCCCACAACGTAGAGGGCTCAAGTTCGATTCCTGGTCAGGGAGATAAGATCCCACATGCCTCATGGCCAAAAACCCAAAAACATAAAGCAGAAGTGATATTGTAATAAATTCAATAAATAAAAAGGTTCACTTCAAAAATAAAAAACAACCCCCTCTCCCCTAGAGGGTGGGGCTCTTGAATACAAGGGTGTGTCTTCTTTCAGCTTGGTACAGATAAAAGCATTCTTTTTCAGCCGTTTTCAACAGAGGAATCAGATGATTGAACTTTTAAGAAAATGTTCCTCCCAAGTCTGTTTGGATGGACTCGTTTGCTGCAGAGACTTGGTGTTATTCCAGGCCGCTGTCTCTCCTAATTGAAGGGCCTTGACGCTGACACTGAAGAGGGGTTGCCTTTGGGGCCACCGGTGGACAGCTTTCTTTACCGTCTTGTATCGCTAATGACTCAGAGAATGTTTTCCGATGAGATCAATCCACTAAAGAAAAAACGGAGAGAATGCGAGCGCTTAGGAGAGCAGAGAGGAGGGATGTGAGAAATCCTAAAAAAAGACCAGAGCTGGTATGGAAGAAGGGGCGGGGCTGGCTTCCGTCCCAGCCTAGCTACTCAGAATCTTTTTTTCGAATGGGAAAGGATGACACGAAATCCTGTCTTAACCAACAGTCAAGATGCCTTTGAAATGATGTGAGGGAAGCCGGAGACCGACATGGTGTGGCGTTGGACCAGGTCCTGCCCTGCAGCTCTCGAGGAAAGATGCATCCAGCACTGCAGTTCACCCTCAGGCCGCCGGCATGTCTGCATGGACCATCCATGCTGCCCGGGCGGGGCCTTGTGGGGTCCAGGGTAGACCTCTACTGCTGGCTTCCCCCGCCTCCTTCAGCCTCGCTCAGCACTGCAAGGCATCATCTGAACACAAATTAAGTGGCAGTCTTGGGCTTTAAAGAAAAAGGAAAACTTTTTCATTTGAGAAATGAAAAATGTAATGTCTTCTGTGTCAGTTCAGTCTGTGTCCCCTGAAACGATTTCATCTCTATGCTAATTTTATGCTGCAAATAGGAACTCTCCTGCTCAGCAAGAGGAGAGAAAGGGCTGGAAATCAAAGACTCTCTGAGTGGCTTGGAGCCCACTGGACCGATCCCCGCCAATTCGTCAATTCAGTGCCGCCGAGAAGGTGTCCTCTGTGCTGGCCTGGCCCTTGAGGCCGCCAGCCTTGTGCTGAGGGATCCAAGGGCTTCCTCCCCTACCTGGAGCTGGCCCCGGGCCTGGGGCGTGGACTCGGCCTTTGCCGGTCTGCAGGCCGCCCGGCTCTCGCCCCGGTGACCCGCCTGGTGTGTCCGCACCCCAGCTGACTTCTCTGCATTTCCTCTGCTTCTGTTTTCCGTAACAATTAAGACATGAAAAGCACCATCTCAAAAGCGCAAGTGCCCAGTCACTTCAGCTGTGTCTGACTCTTTGAGACCCCACAGACTGCAAGCCCACCAGGCTCCTCAGCCCGTGGGATTCTCCAGGCAAGAATACTGGAGCGGGGTTGCCATTTCCTTCTCCAAGGGGATCTTCCCGACCCAGAGATTGCACCCACGTCTCTTACATCTCCTGCACTGGCAGGCAGGTTCTTTACCACCAGCACCACTAAAGCACAAAGTAACCCACGAGTCCAAGCACAGAGCTCTTTGAAATGGATGTTGTGTTATGTTTCGTCCTAGACACATCTGCTTTTCTCGCTGGAACATGAGACGCCGAGGGTGGGAACCTCAGTCTGTACCGTTAGCACTAACGTGGGACCTTCCTCCAAGCAGCCACTTACTGCATACACGCTTGTTGAATTTTGTAACTCATCTGGAGATTCCTATCGGTCTGTCCCCTGGTAGTTCAAGGGCAAGTGGACAGGGAAGAGGTTGGCAGGGTCTCGTCCTCATGGCCCTTTAGCTGGTCTCACAGAGGTGCTGCTGTATAGGCTTGACCGTGCCTGTGCCCCTGCAGCTTCCTGTGTCCTTCCACACATGACCTGCTGGCTTTTAGCTTTCTTTATGTTGTTTAGAGACGGTTCATGATGAAAAGGGAGTA
Organism: Oryx dammah; assembly: GCF_014754425.2. NCBI lineage: Eukaryota > Metazoa > Chordata > Mammalia > Artiodactyla > Bovidae > Oryx > Oryx dammah. The sequence goes on from NW_024070195.1 coordinate 2,998,445, forward strand.
TGTATGCCTGTTCACAGACAGGACTGAGGCTGTTGCGAGAGTTATAAAAGGTTAATTTCAGCTGCATTAGGAGAGCCTCCAGCTATGGGGGCTGTTTGTGATGAAGCAAGTGGCCTGAGGGTGAACCACGGGGCTGGACACATCTTTCCTTGAGAGCTGCAAGGCAGGACCTGGTCCAACGCCATGCCACGTTGGTCTCCGGCTTCCCTCACGTCATTTCAAAGACATCTTGACTGTTGGTTAAGACAGGATTTCTTGTCATCCTTTCCCACTCGAAAAAAGTAGGCTCCAGGTGGTAAGAGACTGTGGCCCTGCAGATGCTTGCCCAAGGCTCCGCTGGCCACGATGCTGACTGGCGGCCCATCTTGGACACCATCACAGGGTGATGGGAGAGATGTAGTGGGTGAATACGGGGCGGTGGTCCCTTCGGCCCTCTCTAGGGGTGGGGTGGGGACTGGCGGCACCCCGTGACGCATGAGGCCCCCGGGACCCAGTGAAGAGAAGGCCCAGACGGCGCTGACTGGGCAGACTTGGTGGACAGGACATAACACAGCTTGTCTTCAAAGCAGAAAGGATTTCCTGGAGACTCAGTCCTCACACACGCCTGAGAGATTTGAGATGGGGAGTCAGGGAGATGCAGGGGAGTGGGCATGTATGCACAAGGTGGCTTCTATCTGCCCGATGATAAGACTGCAAGTTCTGTTTCCATCGTATCCATTTTCCCCTCGCATCAGGGTGTCTGAGCTGGAAACACAGCGCAGGGCAGGCATCTTAGTGACCTGGGAGAGAGAAGTACATTCTACACACTTTCTGGAGCATAAGGGGCTGAAAAATGCATTTCGCCATTTGCAAAGCTGGTGGAGATTGTCTCTTCCTTTTAACGATCTCCTTTGAGGTTTACCTGTCTCAGATAGCTATCTAATGCTTTCACGAAACAGACCCTGGAATTACTCAAATGTATGACAGGCTAGTTGCAGACCCACTGCTAGGTGACGTCTGGGCTTCCACCTTCTTTCCGTGGCGTTCTACTCTTCTCAGCGGAGGGAGCTAGTGATGCGGCAGTCAGGCGGACTGGGAGAGGAGACGGCTGGGCCTGGGGCGGTGTGGGCGCTGAAGAGGCCCAGAGTGGAGGGACGTGTCTGGGCCCGTGGGAGAAGGGGGCGTTCGTCGCCACAGAAGGCCTGGGGAGCTGTCCTGGAAAAGGCTCTGGAGTTCACTGACTCCCTGAGCCGAACTGAGCTCTCAGTCCTGGGTGCTTCCTGTGCCCCCAGATCACCCTGTGACCACAGGGTGCAGCGCCCTGTGCTAGCAACGGTGTGCTACACAAACGGCCCAGCAAGTCCCCCGCTGGCTTAGAATACGCGTTTCTTACTGAAAAGCAACATAACTGGGGGGGCCCCCCCCCCCCCCACTAGTGGCTCTTTGTTTTTGTTTTTTTAATAATTACCATCCATTGCTGTCCAAGTTTCAGATGTACAGGCACGGGGTTTGATTTACACATTCTGTGAAATGATGACCAGTAGGTTCAGTTAACATCCATCTCCTTGTATGGATTCAATAAAAAGAAAATAAAGGAGAAATGGGGGAAAATGTTCTTTTTGTGATGAGAACTCCTGGGATCTAATCTCTTGATGACTTTCTTATGCATCATAAAGCCGCGTTAGCTATAGTCACGTTGTCCATTACATTCCCAGGTACTTATTTATCCTGTCACTGGAAGTTTGCTACTTTCGACCACCTTCCTCCAATGCCCCCTCCCACATCCCTCACCTGCAATAAATGCAATTCTGACCTCTTTTTCCATGAGTTCGTTTGTGTGTGTGGGGGGGGTGTTTTTAATTCCATATGTGAGTTAGATCATAGAGCATTTGTCTTTCACTGTCTCACTTACTTCACTTAAGGTAATGCCTCCAAAGTCCATCCATGTTGCAAATGGTAGGATTTTCTCATTTTTTTTTTATGGCTGAATAATGTATCATTATGAGCTTCCCAGGTAGTTCAGTATTAAAACATCCACCTGCCATTGCAGGAGACATGGGTTCAATCCTGGGTCAGGAGGATCGCCTGGAATAGGAAATGGCAACCCAGTCCAGTATTCTTGCCTGGAAAATTCCATGGATGGTAGAGTCTAGTGGGCTACAGGCCCTGAGGTTGCAGAGTCAGACATGACTGACTGAGCATAGTGTATTATTATATATTGATATATATATATATATATGTACACACACATATATACATATATATGACAACTACTTGTTTACTCATTCATTCATCATGGACATCTAGGTTGTTCCCATGTCTTGCCTGTTATAAATAACCCTTCAGTGACCATGGGGGTGCAGATATCTTTTTGAGTTAGTGTTGTCATTGCCTTTGGATATATTCCCAGAAACGGAATTGCTGGATCATATGGTAGTTCTAATTTTAATTTTTTTGAGGATCCTCCATACTGTTCTCCACAGTGGCCATACCAATTTATATTCCCATCCACAGTGCCTGAGGGCCCCTGTTCTCCACAGGCATGCCAGCGTCTGTTCTCATTACCTTTTTGGTGATGGCCATTCTCATAGGTGGGGGGTGATAGTTCACGGTGATACTAATTTGCATTTACCTAACGACCAGTGATGCTGGGCATCTTTCATCTGCCTCCTGACTTTTCATACGTCTTCTTTAGAGAAATATCTATTCCAATTCTTTTCAATTGGGTTATTTGGGTCTTTTGGTGTTGAATTGTGTGACTTCTTTATATTTTTTGGATATTGACCCATTATTAGAGATATATGGTTAGCAAATATCTGTGCGTGTTATACAGAGCAAGGCACATCAGTGTGCTCAGTTAGCACTGGCTGGTCGTGGCCACTGCAGGGATGTGTGTTGAGTTAGAAGAGGCGGTGTCTAGATGTGCTTTGTGAGAGCCTTCATCACAGGAGAGCAACCAGGCTGACCCCCAAGAACAGTGTGGAGTTCTATCCTGTATGGTACCAGGCTCTGCAGTACCCTTTCCAGCTAAAGAGAGAGAGAGGAAATTTTAATCAATGTTTAGTGTGCAGTTCAGATTTGCCACGTACCAGGTGTATGCAATGCTAGATACTAGAGATACAAATATAGACCAAGAAAGAAAATTATTAAGAAGTGATTTAAGATCGCGTCCAACAAGACCAAATTCAGGGGAGAGAAAAAGAGGTATCATTTGACATTACAGAGAGCCCCTTAAAAGGAAACTACAAATACCAATTGTGGAGCCAGCAGCTGAATCCACAGATTTATGGAAAATCTCGGTGCCAAATTAGCTTGTAGAACTGTCTCTCTCGAAGGGGAAGCAGAGGGGGAGATGCTGGCCTTCTGGTCTACCTTTCTTTCTGGCCGCAACTGGACTTGACTGGGTTGGTGGAGGCTCATGCTTTCTCATCTTCAAATACTTCGGCTGCTGGTGACTGACGCTTAGAGCCAGAGAAGCACTTCTGACCTCGATGGGCGATTACACTGGCGCTAGGCAAGCTTCTGGGGGTGCTAAGCTTTCTCACAGCCCCTTCCCAACTTCCGCTTTGCCATTCATGGCAACATGCCTTTAATACCCATCATTCTGCCTGCTCAGCTCCACTCTTTCAGAAATCTTTGTACACTCAGAATAAGCAGTAAGCCTGAAAAGAGAGGTTTTTAAATTTGACCTCCTCCTTGCCCTGATGAATGAGGTGGAGTTTATTAGCAGCTTCACTTACGTTGAATTTTACTTATGAATGCTGATGACTTATATATGAATTTAATTTTGTTTTATATGTATTGTATATGCAGCCACATAGGCAAATATTTATTTTCACTCTTGTACTGTTGGACAGTGGCTGCTAACATCCATAATATTATACAGATTGAAGCTTGGGTCTACCTTTGAGAAAGCTAGGTAGATGCCCAGCACACTGTTAGGATTCTCCATGATGTTGCAATAGCTGGTCAATCAGGCATTTCAGCCAAATGATCAAAGAAACCAGTGGGAAAAGAATCGCTGAAGCTTATTTAAATGAATGGTTGACTTTTTTAGTTGGTTTTTGCTGCTTGATTCAGGCAAAATGTTTAATGTTTTGTTTTTAATGTAGCAATAGCTGAAGCAAAAATCTACAGCTTTGAAGACAAATCCAAGTTGGAATTCTAGCTTTACCTCTCAGTTGCTGTGTACTTTGAGCAAGTTATTTAACTTCTCTGAGCCTCAGTGTTTTTACTTGTAAAAATGGGGATGGTGATACTTACTGCATAGTGTTTTCAGGAGAACTGTGTTTTAATAATTAATATAAGGTACTTAGCACAGTCACTGAAAAAAAAAACAAATGTTAATTCCCTTCCTCCTAAGAGAGTGATCTTGGATGGATGGATGGGAGTCAGCTCAGAGTGCTTAGCAGATCGTGTTGTTCTGGCTCTCATGGTATTTCAACTGCAACTCAAATCCTGCCTTGTGGGTCACTCCTGCTCATCATGGCTCCTGGTCTACACAGGAAAGGGTGGGCTGCCAGGGTGGCACCCAGCTGGGCAGAGCACTCAGCAACCCCAAGCCCACGCCCTCCTGTCTGCCTTTGAAGTTCCTGTGAAGGAGGCGGGGAAGGAGTGGGCAGAAGTGAGTCTGGCTTGAGGAACGTGTTGGTCGCATCCCACCCCCCACGTAGATTCTTTATTTTTATTCATATTCCAGCATTATTTTATGGTATAGTTTCTTTCGTAAGCCTCTCTAAATCCTCCATGGAGCTAGGCGAGATGTAAAACCACGATGCAGCAGAGACATGTGTCCAAGTTAACTGTGGCGTGCAGTGGATGCGGGCCCACACCCATGGGATGTGATGCCCTGAACACGTATGTGCCAAGGGCCTGTGGGGTTCGGCATCGGTGGGTGGTGCAGTCACCTGTCAGGTCCCGTTCTGGCGTCTCCCCTCGAAGGATGTAGACCAGGGCCGATGGCTGCCATTGTGCTGGAAGGTCACCCCTCGCTCATCAGGGCAGAGACCAGACACAGGAAGCATCAGGGCTGTGTCTCCTTACCCGCTTCCGGAGCGCAGAGGCCCTGTCTTAGGTTCTTCATCCCTGCCATGCTGGACTCTCAGCTGATGCATCATGAACACACGGGGCACGAATGGCCAAATGAGCATGTTGCACATGGGGAGAGTATTCAGAATAAATGAAGTGCAGAATTTCAGAGTGCCTGTGAGGAACGGCGTTTCGGACAAGTTGTTACTACTCGTAGGTACTTCCAGAAACACACACTGTCTGCTCACAAATGCTGCTGAGTGAATAAGTACCTATTTTAATAGATAGATAAGCTTGGTTCTGATCAGCGTGCCCGGCACTGAAGCCCAGTTTGTTGTTGTTTAGTTGCTAAGTCGTGTCTGACTTCCAGCTTCCCTGTCCTTCACTCTCTCCTGGAGTTTGCTTAGATTCATATTCATTGAGTTGGTGATGCTATCTAACCATCTCATCCTCTGCCACCCCATCTCCTCTTGCCTTCAATCTTTCTCAGCATCAGGGTCTTTTCCAATGAGTCAGCGCTTCACATCAAGTGGCTGAAATATTGGAGCTTCAGCATCAGTCCTTCCAATGAATATTCAGGGTTAATTTCCTTTAGAATTGACTGATTTGATTGCCTTGTAGTCCAAGGGACTCTCAAGAGTCTTCTCCAGCACCACAGTTGGAAAGCATCAATTCTTCAGTGCTCAGCCTTCTTTATGGTCCAACTCTCACATCCAAACATGACTACTGGAAAACCCATAACTTTGATTATATGGACCTTTGTCAACAAAATGATGTCTCTGCTTTTTAATAAAGCCCAATTACATTTTTTTTTTAAGCACACTTTTCAAGTGTTGCCATGCAGCTTCTTCTCTGGGAAAGCTGACTGTCTGATATATGGCATTCAGGATTTATGTTGCACAGCAGGCCCTGTCCTGACAGTGCGAAGTTCCACCAGGACCCTCCATGACTGTTACTAGTTCTTAACGAAGCCCCAAAGTCAGGTGACGTCACTGGATTTGTATGTGACTGGAACATCTTTATTTTTCCTGGCCTTGTTGTGCCCACCCAGCACCGTATTCTCCGTGCCTGATTGTGTAAGAAATCTGAACGTTCACCCACTAGAATACATACCTCATGTCATTGAGTGCCGCATGGTGAATCCTGAGGTAATTACTTTCTGCCTCAGCTAGGGACTTATGGAGCAGAAGCTAAAATTATTCCCGCCTGGAGACAATCCCTGAGGTGGCGGTGACAGTTAAATATAATTCGTTTGCCTCATGTCTATTACGGTTACTTTTAACTAGCTTGTGGCCCGCTGCCGGCCAGCAGCTGAGGAGGAGGAGGAAGTGTCCACGTCCAGGAGCTCTCGGAAAGGCAGTCGACGCTCGGGGCTGGCGCTTCCGGGACCGCGCTTCCGGGACCAGTGGCGAGCTGCCCCCACAGCCCCGCCCCCACAGCCCCGCCCCTTCCGCCCCCGGAGCCGCAGGCGCTGGGCGGGGGAACGGTCCAGCTGTGGCCTCGCCAGGGGCGAGAGGGGCGCGTCCGCTCGGCCGGGGGTGCCCTCCGTGCTGGTTTGGGTCCAGAACCGCCCCCCTCCAGCTGCAGGAAGAAGCCCACGTCCAGGGTCGCAGTCAGACGGTCCCGGTAGCGGGGTTAATGTCCTTTCCTCTCCACACCCCGAGTGGTGTCTTCCCCGGCCTCGCAGCCTGGGAGAGGGTTTGCTCTGGAAACGAGCCGAACGTGTGTCTTCAGAGGTCGGTTTGGCCACTGCAGGATGGTCCCCGGGTGAACGCTGTCTGGAGCAGAGTTGATCCCGGGAGAGGTCCCCACGCTGCCCGCCGCCTCCTCCCCAGCGACGGCGAGGGATCCTCTCGGCAGAAACCGCTCTGGGGTCAGCTGCGGGCCTCAGGGACCATCGAACTGTGTCCAGAACAAAAGTTAAGAATTGCTGTAGGTGACCAGGGACAACGGCAGGACAAAATTCTGACCGTGAGGAGAGCACCGTCTGGCGTTTCCACAGAAATGTCACGTGTCTACCCGGGACACACGTGCGCTGTTCTAACAGCTCAAGGGGCGGGCGCAGCTGGAAGAAGTCGGGGAGGTGTCGGTGAGCTGATGGCAGCCGATAGCGGGGGTCCTGGCGGCTACAAGGTGGTTATGGAGCAGCAAAGCCAACGTGAGCAAAGCCAACGTGGGGAGCGGGGCCTGGAGAGGGAGTGAACAGACAGCACTGAGGTCCGTGGGGTCGGACACAGGATCGCCAAGGTTGGGACAGCTTCCTTACCAAAAGCAGGTGCACAGTCAGCAGGGCAGACCCGCTCACCATGCCCTGATGCCCACCCTGGGACTCCCCCAGCACAGCTGCCCCACTGCCCACCCTGGGCACAGCCCTTCAGACCCCCAGAACTCAGCTTCCAGAGGCCGAGCGTCTGACCGTCCAGCTAGCGCTCCGTCCTCTGCACCACAAGTTGCTTCCCTTAGGCCCCGACTCTTCGGAAAACTCCCCTTTGCCGTTTCCACCAGATTTTCACCATGGCAGTCATTTGTGGATTGAATGAACAAGCTGCGATATAAAAACTAAACTGTAGAGGTTACATAACTTCAGGGGCAGGTTAATGATCCCAAGTGTTAAAGTGGAGATTTAGTTTAGGCTGTTAAAATTCAGGAAGGCATCATGAAGCCTTTCTGTGTCTCCTTCCTCCCCCTTAAAAATAGCATCTGAAGTCTCCTCGTAGCTGAGTCACTGCCTGGTGTGATCGGGGCTAGGCTGTAACCGGACCTGTCAGAATGAGGCCACAGTGATTCATGATGGAGGCTAAGCCTGGTTGCCACGGACAACGTGTTCCTCTCTGTTCTTCCCTGGAGTTTGGCAACGCCATATTTTGCCTTTGGAGTAGAAACCCTTTTCCATAATGACAGTAATGGGATGAGGTGGCCCTTACCCCTGTCACCCACAGAATTGTTGTTTAGTCGCCCAGTTGTGTCTGTTTTGTGACCCCATAGACTGTAGCCCACCAGGCTTCTCTACCCATGGGATTTCCCAGGCAAGAGTACTGGAGTGTGTTGCCATTTCCTTCTCCAGTGCATGAAAGTGAAAAGTGAAAGTGAAGTCGCTCAGTCGTGTCCAACTCTTTGTGACCCCATGGACTGCAGCCTACCAGGCTCCTCCGTCCATGGGATTTTCCAGGCAAGAGTACTGGAATGGGTTGCCATCTCCTTCTCCAGGGGATCTTCTTGACCCACAGATCACACCCAGGTCTCCTGCATTGACAGGTGGATTCTTTACCACCGAGCCACATGAAAAGTCCCACCCACAGGGTTCCTCACTATTTGTTAGGGGAAAGTGTGTAATTAGCATAACTGAAGACCTGTGGAGAACACAGCTGTACAGGACGTGTATTTCATCTACCACTGCAGCCTGATATGAAGCCAGGCCACCAGCCAAGTGCCCAGCACCTTTCAATTCAGTTCACTCGCTCAGTCGTGTCCGACTCTGCCACCCCATGGACTGCAGCACACCAGGCCTCCCTGTCCATCACCAACTCTTGGAGTTTACTCAAACTCATGTCCATTGAGTTAGTGATACCATCCAACCATCTCATCCTCTGTCGTTCCCTTCTCCTCCTGCCTTCAATCTTTCCCAGCATCAGGGTCTTTTCAAATGAGTCAGTTCTTCACATCAGGTGGCCAAAGTATTGGAGTTTCATGAGCACCTTTCATGAGCCCCAAACTGAGCGTCCCACTGAGGAGAAACAAAAGATCGAATAGATGTGGTCCCTACCCTAGAGAGCGCTTCCCAGGTGGCACTTGTGGTAAAGAGTCCGCCTGCCAGTGCAGGAGACATAAAAGATGGGGGTTCAATTCTTGGATTGGGAAGATCCCCTGGAGAAGGGCATGGCCACCCACTTCAGTATTCTTGCCTGGAGAATCGCATGGACAGAGGAGCCTGGCGGGCTACAGTCCATAGGGTCTCAAAGAGCCGGACACGCCTGAGCGACCCGCACATACATTCCCCTGGAGGAACCTGGGGAGACAGAGCCAGTGAAGCAGCAGCCTGCACTTCCCACATCAATTCTAACCATGTGTGTCTGTTCCCAGCCAGCTTCCTTGAAGCAAGAGCCACACCCTGCGCTCATCGGGCAGGTGTCTGAGGGGTTGGCGAGTTTGTGGACTTGAGGAGAGCTTGTACTGCCCGCAGCCCCCGCCTGCCCCTTCTGCCATGAGGACTGGGTCCCCACACAGTTCCTGCCTTGCCAGGGGCATGGGTTTGGGCCAGACCACCGAAAGGTGCGAGGGTCTGGGGAAGCCGAGTTGCCGTAGTTTTTTCTCGAAGTGGGGCTTGGGCAGGAAGGAACCCTGTACTCCTGCATGCGTGCAGAATCCGGCTGCACTGCCGTCGGCTGGACCTGTGCCAGCTCTTGGGAAGTGAGGGCAGAGATCAGGAGCTCAGGTGCTCTCCAGGAGGCAGAAGGGCTTCACCGCAACACCGACGATGCCTGTTGCCAATAAACTCAGATTTATGGGAGATGAGATTTCCAGAAGAGGGTGCCTTGTAGACAGATGTGCGCAGAGAGGAAGGGGTGCCAACATGAGCTCTCTGGACACCTGGATATGTGGGAGTATGGGATGGATTTTGTCTATGGGCATAGATGGAGATACGTATATATAATGTACACCTACCTTCCAGAAGAGTAGAAGGATATACCGCAAGATATTAATTCTGCTTGTCTCTGGATCATAGCATTGTGCTAGCCTTTAATGTTGTTTTTGTATTTATTTTCATTTAAATGTATTTATTTTCATTTAAAATCATTTATATGAATCAATCGTATGATTTTTTTTTAAGTCAACCAAATACTAGGCAAAATGTTGAAGTTAGACTTTCCAAGAGTGGGTGGTCCAGCCAAAGACCTATTGTGTGCTATATTCTAGCACTGAGTTAGAAACCATTTATCCTGAAGATATGTCCTTTTTTGGGTCAGTTTAAAGATAACTATTTTCAGGCAGTGCATCATTTTCCAAAAAAAGAAGAAAAGAAAAAAATAGGAATGTAGATGTCATAAATTCACAAAACAGAGAAAGTGTTCCGTGTTGATCATTGTATTTTTCTTTGCATCTAAACCTAATATTGGTAACAGCCCAAATTTTCTCCATTTGTGGGTATTCTCATAAAGTTAACCTCCTATTAAAGTTGTGTTTGATAGAAATATTAAGAGGAAAGCTTACTGGTCAGAAATGTTCCCTTGATAGAAGACTGATGCTGGGAAAGACTGAGGGGTGGAGAAGAAGGGGGTGATAGAGGATGAGATGGTTGGATGGCATCACCGACTCGATAGACGTGAGTTTGAGCAAGCTCCGGGAGTTGGCGATGGACAGGGAGGTCTGGCGTGTGGCAGTCCATGGGGTCGCAAAGAGTCGGACACAACAGTGCCTGAACAACAACACCTGTTGTTCAGATGTTAGTTCTAATTGTCCTCCACAGCCCACGGAGGACGCTGATGGTTGACCCTTGGAGGGCATGGAAACACACTGAGACAGTAGACTAGCAATGGGAGAGGCTGCTCACCCTCCTTCACCCGCAACCGCAGGCAAGAAGCGATGCCTTCACAGGTGCACCGTATGGCCTGCTGCACTTAGGACACCTGTAGGCCGTCCAGCCTTGTTTCCTTCACAGGAGCTCGGGGATGCCTGACTTCTTTTTACCTAGGCTCGGATTCTAACTGGGAGTTAGAAGGCACGATACATGCGTTTTTCTCAAATTGGAATGATTTTAACTTAAATGAGATCAGTACCCCTAAGTTCTTCTGGGAGAAGTGTTACTTTCCCCGTTTCCAGCATTATAAAATACTTCCATATTTGTGGCATTTTGTTCTCCAAGGAATTCTTTAAAAGAGAGCGTGTGCTTCAGTTTCTTCATTATTCAAAAGAAAAAGCTGAGCTCAACGCCGTCAAAAGGAAATGCCCAGAGTCCCCAGAAGAAGCTGGTGGCGAGGCTGGGGCCAAAGCCCCACTAGCTCTCTTTTTACTCCTTTTAATATGTGGAACTTTTTACCCAAGATTTCCAGCTATTACGAGGAACCACGGCAGTGTTTTCTAACAATGTAGGTGGTCAATCAATATTTGATGAAGACATTGTTTAATAAACTTGCATATTTATTGACCCATTGAGTCGATAAAAAGTATAGCACATCTGTATATACACACATAGGTAGGAGGATGGATGGATGGATGGATGGACGGACAAATGGATGACGGGGACTAGGTAGCAAGCAGCACCAGTGTGCCCGCTCTCTGTCTGCACAAGGATTTAGTTATTATGTGTCCTCGATCCACCTGGCTCTCTTCAAAGGAAGAGGCTCTGCTGCAACAAAGACCCAGCGCCACCTAAAATTAAAATTTTTTTAAAAAGAGGCTCTGGGGAGGAGTGACAGAATTTTAGGAGATTTCACTGCAAATCTGCTAGGTGAGAAAGCCATACACAGTTGCACGTGGGTATTTTGGTATCAGCATAATATTGTCTTCAGTACCCATTTAGTCAGAAAATATGTCATCTGACACTCCGCAGGTACCAAATGGTGCCAGAGAGACGTGCCGAATGAGGATAAATCATAGAGCGTGTGTAGGAGGGATGTTACCCAGTCATTATGCCATGCATCTTTGTTTTGGATTTGTGTTTTCCAGTTGCTCCTATTTTATTTTGAAGGAGTAACTTAGAAAACCTTGAAAGAAGAGCTCACCTTCGACAAATTGGAGTGAAAAGGCGCAGGTAAATAAAGTCACGTGGACTAATCCATAAACACCCTGCAGAAGCTACCTTCTTTTCGTCGCGTCTTCTGTTGGTTTGACATACCAGGCAGAAAGGTAAATTTCTTGCTTCCTTTACGCTGTCACCGAACATGTCTTCTTAATCACCTTTGGCACATGTTGAACCCCATCTTGGTCATAACTGAGGCATATGCTACATTGAAACCGTGGTGAAATCATGCTTTTTCTTCCACCTTAGGGAAATTTCCCTGCTTTATTGGATGAAAGAGGCATTTAAAGTACAAATTAAAGATAACTACTATTAACAAGTTTGGTTAGGCTCATAGAGACAAATAATACCAGTCAAAACAGCCTGACTCAAGTTTGCTACAAAAAAAACGTTTAATCCACTGCCTCTAAGTATGCAAGAAAAGTTTCCTGATGGAGATTCTGTACTTATTTTGGCTTCTCTGGCTCTTCACTGTGGGCCTGTAGGCTTTGCTGCCTGGTGTCAGGTGGGATCTTAGTTTTCCAACCAGGGATCAAACCCACATCCCCTGCATTGGAAAGCTGATTCTTAACCACTGGACCACCAGGGAAGTCCCCCTAACGGTATTTAAAGATGTCTGTCGGCTTCGGTTATCAAGGCTACTCACTTGAACGGAGCATTAGATGAACAGGGGATCTCTGTCACTTCTATTATTGATGATCTGTGTTCTTTACTCCTTTTTCTCTCCTCCATTCTCATATTGGGCCCTTAGGCATTCAGTTGGATTTTGCATTTTTTAGATATAAACAACAGCATACCTATCAGACTGGAAACTTATTCAGAAGCATGCATTTATACAATCTTCCATTTTTAAATCATGAGACTAACAGCATATTTTACTGTACATGCCTCTGGTGCCCTAGTTTGGGACCTGCTTAAATTCTCAATAGCATCCTAAGAAAAGTATCACAGAAAGCAACATTTAGCCATGAAGACATTTATAATGTCACACTGAGGCAGAGTAATAATACAGTAAATGATTGCAAATAGTGTTTTATATAGAAAAGGTTCAAAGTGGTTTGAAAATTTTTGTATGGAGCCATTTTTTGAATGTGAAAGTCTCATTCTGTTTACTCGTGTATTAAATGCTCCCAGACTTAATAACCGGAAGCTTCTGTGCTTGTATTGTATATCAGGAAGGGAAGGGCCGTATAGTCGATCTTAAGTGTTGGTGTGCCCCATTTTGCCTTGGGGATCATGACTCCAGCGTTCCCTCCCTCACTCTTGTGTTGTCCTGTGATATTTGCTGCTTCCTGAAGTCAATATAGACGGATCTGAGCCAACTTAAGTGTTGTCTCAATATTTACCTACAGAGGAAATTCCATTTGAGAAAACCGCAGAGTATGGCCATTCCTGGAACAACCGGGAGATGGTTATTACTGTCGGAAAGAACTGTCTGCTTTGCCCTGCTTTACTGTAAAAGGGACCAAATGAGTGTTTTAAAAATCCAGCTCAAATTCAGAGGCATTTTATATATTTAAAGTACCCACATATCTAAGATTGTTCATGACTGGTTTCATAAACTGCTTTTCTTTCAATTAACAATATTAGAAATGTAGTATCTTAGTAAAACTTTTACAAAATTTTGTGAATCAAAACAAACCCTTTATCAAGCGACACAAACTGCATTTCTTTTCTTTTTTAAATACAGACTTGGTATAAGTGCTGAGAATCAAACAAACATCGTTAGAAAGGACCAGTCCATAAGAGAACCAAAAAGCAACGTCTGTATTCAGCTTTCCTGCCTCCTCTCCTCCCAGCTCCTCTCAACAAGCTTTCTTCCCACCCTGTCTACCTTGCCCCTGTGCACCTTAATGTCTGTTCAGAATTTGGTAATGAATCAACGTCGTAAAATTCCGTTGGCAATGGCACCCCACTCCAGTACTCTTGCCTGGAAAATCCCATGGATGGAGGAGCCTGGGAGGCTGCAGTCCATGGGGTCGCTGAGGGTCGGACATGACTGAGCGACTTCACTTTCACTTTTCATGCATTGGAGAAGGAAATGGCAGCCCACTCCAGTGTTCTTGCCTGGAGAGTCCCAGGGACGGGGGAGCCTGGTGGGCTGCCGTCTATGGGGTCGCACAGAGTCGGACACGACTGAAGCGACTCAGCAGTAGCAGTAGCAGTAGCAGGCTTCTCTGACCTCGGGGCCCTCAGGATGCTCTGTCGCAAACACTTTCTCATCACTAGAGCTGCTGCACAAAGACACAGGAGCCGCCTCCAATTCCTCCCGCCCGCGGCGGGGGAGGTCCTGCAGGTAGCGGTGCGTCTCTGCTGCTGGCAGTGGCCTTGCCCCACTGCTTTGGGACACGCACCTGGCTTCAGTGAGGAGGATGGGGTGGAGTGGGCGCCCACCCCAGACGGAGACCCGCTGGGGACTCTTGCCAAGCCAGGTCTTTTTTCCTTCACCCGCGTGCTCATGTAACAGAGTGTGTGTGTGCGTTTCTCGTTTTGCCTTGCACGTATTTGAAATGGTTGTTTGCACATCTTATTTTACCCACTTGATTGTCACTTCCCAGGAGGCAGGGTTATTGGTCACTCCTGCACAGAGCAGGCGTGCAGGAAATGTGTGTAGAGTAACTGAGCAAAGGAACCTATCAGAAGGGCAGCTCAGCCTGGCAGCAGTGTGAGTCTGGGTTCAGATGATGACGGTGAAGATGGCAGAAGCACGTGGATGTGATGTGCAGGGAGGGGACTGAGAGGCAGGTGAGCGAAGTTCTGGGAGTTGGGCCCTGCCTCAGCAGAGGGTGAGCTCGTGGGCAGAGCTGGAGATGGGGACTCCACCAGAGCAGGGTCATGAGGGACGATGAGGTGAATGAACATGGAGAAACCGTGTCAAAAATCTTGTTCTCAAAGAAACCTCTAAATGTGCGTCCCTCCCAGCCTGCAACACCCCCTCCCCTCACCCATCCCAACCCAGTTTCCCAAGATCGCTGTTCAGATAAATGACTTTCAAGCAGAAAACCCCTCTTTGATAGACCCAGCAGAGGCACTTGTTTTAAAGACTGTCTCCCTCTGTTCCTGAAGGTCACGGTCCTCTGTAGACTCAGGAGAAGGGGGAGGGATGGGGAACCTGGAGGCTGGTAAGAGGGGGTTGAGGGTCAGCCCTCAGCCTCAGAAGCACCCCCTTCAATTAAGTTCAGTTCAGTCGCTCAATCATGTCTGATTCTTTGAGACCCCATGAATCGCAGCACACCAGGCCTCCCTGTCCATCACCAACTCCCGGAGTTCACCCAAACCCATGTCCATTGAGTCAGTGATGCCATCCAACGATCTCATCCTCTGTTGTCCCCTTCTCCTCCTGCACTCAATCTTTCCCAACATCAGGGTCTTTTCAAATGAGTCAGCTCTTTGCATCAGGTGGCCAAAATATTGGAGTTGCAGCTTCAGCATCAGTCCTTCCAATGAACACCCAGGACTGATTTCCTTTAGGATAGACTGGTTGGATCTCCTTGCAGTCCAAGAGACTCTCAAGAGTCTTCTCCAACATCACAGTTCAAAAGCATCAATTCTTTGGCGCTCAGCTTTCTTTATAGTCCCAACTCTCACATCCATACATGACCACAGGAAAAACCATAGCCTTGACTAGATGGACCTTTGTTGGCAAAGTCATGTCTCTGCTTTTTAATATGCTGTCTCGGTTGGTCATATTCCTTCCAAGGAGTAAGCGTCTTTTAATTTCATTGCTGCAATCACTATCTGCAGTGATTTTGGAGCCCAGAAAAATAAAGTCTGACACTGTTTCCACTGTTTTCCCATCTATTTGCCATGAAGTGATGGGACCGGATGCCATAATCTTAGTTTTCTGAATGTTGAGCTTTAAGCCAACTTTTTCACTCTTTTTCACTTTCATCAAAAGGCTCTTTAGTTCTTCTTCAGTTTCTGCCATAAGGGTGGTATCATCTGCATATCTGAGGTGATTGATATTTCTCCCGGCAATCTTGATTCCAGCTTGTGCTTCCTCTAGCCCAGCGTTTTTCATGATGTACTCTGCATAGAAGTTAAATAAGGAGGGTAACAATATACAGCCTTGACGTACTCCTTTTCCTATTTGGAACCAATCTGTTGTTCCATGTCCAGTTCTAACTGTTGCTTCCTGACCTGCATACAGGTTTCTCAAGAGGCAGGTCAGGTGGTGTGGTATTCCCATCTCTCTCAGAATTTTCCACAGTTTATGGTGATCCACACAGTCAAAGGCTTTGGCATAGTCAATAAAGCAGAAATAGATGTTTTTCTGGAACTCTCTTGCTTTATCAATGATCCAGTGGATGTTGGCAATTTGATCTCTGGTTCCTCTGCCTTTCCTAAAACCACCTGAACATCTGGAAGTTCATGGTTCACATATTGCTGAAGCCTGGCTTGTAGAATTTTGAGCATTACTTTACTAGCGTGTGAGATGAGTGCAATTGTGCGGTAGTTTGAGCATTCTTTGGCATTGCCTTTCTTTGGGATTGGAATGAAAACTGACTTTTCCAGTCCTGTGGCCAGGACTGTGCTGAGTTTCCCAAATTTGCTGGCATATTGAGTGCAGCACTTTCATAGCATCATCATTCAGGATTTGAAATAGCTCAACTGGAATTCCATCACCTCCACTAGCTTTGTTCGTAGTGATGCTTCCTAAGGCCCATTTGACTTCACATTCCAGGATGTCTGGCTCTAAATGAGTGGTCACACCATAGTGATTATCTTGGTCGTGAAGATCTGTTTTGTACAGTTCTTTATTCTTGCCACCTCTTCTTAATATCTTCTCCTTCTGTTAGGTCCCTACCATTTCTGTGCTTTATTGAGGCCATCTTTGCATGAAATGTTCCCTTGGTATCTCTAATTTTCTTGAAGAGATCTGTAATCTTTCCCATTCTACTGTTTTCCTCTATTTCTTTGCATTGATCGCTGAAGAAGGCTTTCTTATCTCTCCTTGATATTCTTTGGAACTCTTCATTCAAATGGGTATATCTTTCCTTTTCTCATTTACTTTTCACTTCCCTTCTTTTCACAGCTATTTGTAAGGCCCCCTCAGACAGCCGTTTTGCTTTTTTGCATTTCTTTTTCTTGGGGATGGTCTTGATTCCTGTCTCCTGTACAATGTCACAAAGCTCCATCCATAATTCTTCAGGTACTCTATCAGATCTAGTCCCTTAAATCTATTTTTCACTTCCACTGTATAGTCATAAGGGATTTGATTTAAGTCATACCTAAATGGCCTAATGGTTCTCCACTTTCTTCAATTTCAGTCTGAATTTGTTAATAAGGAGTTCATGATCCGAGCCACAGTCAGCTCCCGGTCTTGTTTTTGCTGACTGTATAGAGCTTCTCCATCTTTGGCTGCAAAGAATATAATCAATCTGATTTCGGTGTTGACCATCTGGTGATGTCCATGTGTAGAGTCTTCTCTTGTGTTGTTCGAAGAGGGTGTTTGCTATGACCATTGCGTTCTCTTGGCAGAATTCTATTAGCCTTTGCCCTGCTTCTGTACTCCAAGGCCAAATTTGCCTGTTCTCCAGTTTTTTCTTGACTTCCTGCTTTTGCATTCCAGTCCCCTGTAATGAAAAGGACATCTTTTTGGGGTGTTAGTTCTAGAAGGTCTTGTAGGTCTTCATAGAACGGTTCAACTTCAGCTTCTTCAGTGTTACTGGTCAGGGCATAGACTTGGATTACCGTGATATTGAATGGTTTGCCTTGGAAACGAACAGAGATCATTCTGTCATTTTTGAGATTGCATCCAAGTACTACATTTCAGACTCTTTTGTTGACCATGATGGCTAGTCCATTTCTTCTAAGGGATTCCTGCCCACAGTAGTAGATACAATGGTCATCTGAGTTAAATTCACCCATTCCAGTCCATTTTAGTTCTCTGATTCCTAGACTGTCAATGTTCACTCTTGCCATCTCCTGTTTGACCACTTCCAATTTGCCTTGATTCATGGACCTAACATTCTAGGTTCTTATGCAATATTGCTCTTTACAGCATCAAACCTTGGTTCTATCACCAGTCCCATTCACAACTGGGTGTTGTTTTTGCTTTGGCTGCATCCCTTCATTCTTTCTGGAGTTATTTCTCCACTGATCTCCAGTAGGATATTGGGCACCTACTGACCTGGGGAGTTCCTCTTTCAGTGTCCTATCTTTTTGCCTTTTCATACTGTTCATGGGGTTCTCAAGGCAGGAATACTGAAGTGGTTTGCCATTCCCTTCTCCAGTGCACCACATTCTGTCAGACCTCTCCACCATGACCCATCTGTCTTGGGTGGCCCCATACGGCATGGCTTAGTTTCACTGAGTTAGACGAGGCTGTGGTCCATGTGATCAGATCGCCTAGCTGTCTGTGACTGTAGTTTCAGTTTGTCTGCCCTCTGATCCCGTCTCTCAGTGCCTACCACCTTACTTGGGTTTCACTTACCTTGGATGTGGGGTCTCTCTTCACGGCTGCTCCAGCAAAGCGCAGCTGCTGCTCCTTACCTCTGATGCGGGGTCGCTCCTCTTGGCCGCTGACCCTGACCTCAGGCGCAGGGTAGGTCCTCTCAGCCGCGCTTGTGCGCCGTCGCAGCCACTGCGCACCCTTGCTTAGGGTGAAATCAGCACCCTGAGCCCCGCGTGGGTGTCCTCTGGGCCACGTCGCCCCAGCCACCCTTTGTGACCCAAGTGTTGCCTGGACACTGTCTGCACTGTCTTGGGCCCCTGGAGCCTCGCCCACGTCTGTCCCCACATCCCGGAGAAACACAGATGTGAGTGGAGGGTGGGGGGCCGGGGCGGGTGTGCTCGCTGGAGTCCAGGAGCCACACATCCGGTGTCGAGAAGAGCCTGTCTTCAGTCCCAGCCCCCCACTCTTGCACGCCTTGCACGGAGCTCCCAAGGGCGTCTCTAAAACTGCTGGACAACGTGAAGCCGGGTGCTCCCGAGTGTTTGTCCACTGCGTCTGCTCCTGGCGACTCGGGCTGCGGTCTCACCTTAACCCAGCAGCGCACCCTTCTGGTCGGAGGAGCGTCTGAAACCTGCGGCTCTGGGGCTGGAAGGGAGAGCTGGGCACTGGGCATCCTGCCAGAGGCCTGTCCTCAGGAAACCGTCTTGCGGGGTTGTCTGCTGGTGAAGAGATGCCCGGTGGCCGCTGACTTCCGTTGAAGCCAGAAAACGGGTGACCAGCGGGCCTTGTACCTCCTGCTCCTTCCTTCAGGCTGTGCTTTACAAGGGGTGACACCCTCGATCTGGAGAGACCATGCCAGCAAGACGTTAAACCTAGGACCTCGAAATGAGTGATCCCGGGCCTCAGGAAGGTCATCAGAACTAAATGTGCCCTTGGGTCAGGAGACTTCTCTCCCCTTTTCTAACAACGTCCGAGCACAGTGTCAGCCCTGCTTTCCCGGCCGCCCCGTTGAGGGTCTCTGCAGGGTTCGCAGAGCCATGACGTCCTGCTGTATCCTCCAGCCCTGAACACTTGTTCCTGGGCCCCTTCCGTCACCCCTGCTCCTTGTCCCGCCACACTGCAGGCCGTTACTTCCCCATGTTGGTGCCTGTCTGTTCCCCAGGACGCCCTCAGTGGCACGAACATGTGTGCAAAAGGTCAGACGTAATGGAAAGGAGACTAAAGCTGAGCCTGGGCCCCGCGGTTGTGGCCAGTTATCGGGCGAGTCGCCGTCCGAGTCAGTCCCTGGCCGCCCCCGTCTCGTCTCCTGGGCGACGCTAGGAAGCTCCGGTCTCCTTGGGGGGAACCCAGCCTCGTGTCCTGGCTTCCCCTCAGGGCCTCCCTTCCCCAAACACCCACCTCTCGGGCCTCACCCCAGCAAGACCCCACAAGTCGGTTCCCTCACCCGAGCCCTGCGGGACCCTCTACTTCACCGTGTGGACGGCCTCCCTGTCTCTTCTTCGGCATCCCTGTCCTCAGGGCCTCACCTTTCATTGTAAAGAATTCATTCACCTGTTTTTGCAGAATAAAGAGTTGTTCTGCCTCTAAAGCTAAATTTTATCTGCTAACCCAGTGTGGAAATAGCTGCATCAAGGTATAGGTTGATAGCCCTTGTTTCTTCCTGGTATACAGTGAAAATCTGATTTTGGCAAGCTCTGCTCCGCGGCCACCGTTACATTGCAGCTCACTGCTGAGGCCCGGGGATGTCTGCAAACCCGCCGTGTGGTCAGAGCCCCAGGGTATCCTTGGGTGTTGTGCCGATATAGCAGAGTTGGATGCAGCCCACTGCCCTTCCGGCAAGGAGACTCTTCACCAGGAAAACAGGGCTGCAGCCCTGGCGTAAGAGAGGCCCAGACCGCTGTGGAGAGCAGTATGGAGGCTTCACTTGCGGCTCAGCTGGTAAAGAGTCCGCCTGCAGTGCAGGAGACCCGCGTTTGACCCCTGGGTCAGGAAGATCCCCTGGAGAAGGAAATGGCAACCCACTCCAGGATTCTTGGCTGGAGAATCCGTGGATAGCAAAATCTGGCGGTCTACATACAGTCCATGGGCTCACAAAGAGTCGGACAGGACTTAGCGACTAAACCACGACCAGAAAATGGAATACAGAATTGCCATGTGATCCCAGCAGCCCCACTCCTGGGCGTATATATGCAGGCAGAACTGCTGTAATTCAAAAACATACGTGTGCTCCAGCGTTCAGAGCAACACTCTTCACAACAGCCAAGACATGGAAACAAGGTAAGTGTCCATCAGCAGATGAGCGGAGGAAGGGGATGCAGCATGTACAGGCGTGGACCGTTGCTCAGGCGTCGTCTGCAGCACCAGCTGGACCTAGAGAGGATCATGCCAAGCGAAGGAAGTGAGATGGAGGCAGACAGGCACAACATGAGATCATTTATGTGTGGAATCTAACATAGGACAGAGATGAATTTATCTACAGAACAGAGCCACCAGCGCACACAGAACAGAAACGGGCTCACAGAGAGAGAACAGACTTCTGGTTACCAAAGGCGGGGTTGTGTGGGGGTTGAGGCTGAGCAGATGCAGACTGTTACATGTAGGATGGATAAACAAGGCCCTCCTGCACAGCACAGGGAGCTGCGTTCACTGTCCTGTGATGAGCTGTAGAGGAGAAGCAGATGGCAAGGGATATATATGTGTGTGAACTGAATCACTTTGCTGTACAGCAGAAATTAACACGATGCTGTATTTACTCGATGAAATAAATGAAACAGTGACCCTGAGTCATGCAGTCACCCAGCCCGTGTTCTTTATCCCCAGGGTCAAATAGAGGAGGATGCCTCGTGGGTGTCTGTATCAGGGATGGAGGTGGACCAGGGAGTGTGAAGTGGGGATCATGGTGAATCAGAATAAAGAGACCCCCTGCCCCGTGCCGCCGCACACACCTGAGCTCCGGTCTCTGCACGCCTGTCCTGTTCACCGCCTTTGTCACCGCAGACAGCGCCCGTTGGATCATGGCTTATTGTCCTCTTTTCGTGGTGCTGAGAAAATTCAGCCAATGCTCCTTCCACCTAATGCCTAACATGGTTAGCGTTTTATTGTGTTTCCTTCTAATCTTGTTTCCAAGCTTTTTTTTTCTTTTCTTTTGCAGAGTTGCATTTTAAATGTATGTAAATGTTTTTTTAGCTTTCACAAAGTAAGATTATAGTGGCGCAATCAGTGAAAAAAATCTCTAGCTTTAATAGAAAAATGGACAGTTCAGTAGAAAACAGTTCACTAAGCAGTTTATCTAAACTTATAGCCGGAAAACAAAATTTAAAACTTCAGCCTCTCCAGCAATCAACGAAATGCAATTTAAAGTAATGATTTCATTTTTCATCCACAGTTAAAATAAATGAAAGCAATAATGATGTAACGAGGCTGGTGCAGGGCTGGGCGTGTGTGTAGAGCTCCAGGAATGAGTGCATTCTGCCTTGTGGCTGAGGCTTTAGGCGTCCGCACCCTGAGCCAGTGGGTCTGTGATTTCAGATCTGTGCTGGTGGATATAGCTGAGAAACACTCAAAGACGTGAGCATCACGTCTAAGAGAACTGAGGAGCACCCTGAATGAGGTAGCATCCTGTTACCAATGAGGGGACAAACCAATCACGCATCTCTTATCCTAACAGTGAACTATTTTGCACATATTTAGAACATCTTAAGGAATCGTTGCCAACACGGATGAAGAGGTTTGCTGTCTAACTGTAGGTGTAGAGGGTGGCAAGGTGTGATCAAGTGTTGTATGAACGTGGATGGAAGGGGCTGGTGAGCTCTGTAGCTGTGTTGTCCCGGGCTCTCAGGACTGCAGGCGGTTTTCACTTTCTTCTCCACAGCTCCCCCTGTTTCCTAGATTATTTTCAGTGAGTGGGTGTTTCCGTTGTATACAGGGGAGGAAAAGTTATCTAAAGAGGAAAAAGAAGAAAACCGTACTCTGGTTGTGGCGTCTCATAAGCGTGTTAACCAATGCAAGATGGGAAAATCCCAGGACACACGGCACGTGCCCGGCCCCTGACTCTGCCTGATCCATCTGCTAAGAACTGCTGACTGTTTTCTTGAGAGATCAGAGGAAGAAAGCAGGCCCTGGCCCCTGGCTGGTGCTTTTATTAGCATCTTTTCAGGTGGCTGCCAGCTGCCCCTTGGCCCCCTCCTCTGATCCCCCCGCCTCTCCCCTCTGTCGGTGGTTTTTCCTGAGGCTGCTCGCATCTGGGCAGTGGTTGAAGTCCTCCTTTCATGAACAGTTTGTGAAATGATTTGGAGTTTTCCAAGGACAGTACAGGGTGTGTAATCAACCCAGACGATCGTCAGAGCTCAGGGTGCTTGCAGACAGACCACCGTGTTTGGCAAGGTTTGGATTCTGCTCAAAGAACAGGCCCAATCCTACCTTGATTTAGAGAAGACTAAACACCTTGATGGAATATTACACAGTCATTAGACACCACAGACTAGGTTGCAACATCAAAACATGCTATGAAAGGCAGCAAACAAACTAATACCTATTTATGGTTACAACAGTGTTAAAAACATATTACTCATATTGAAAGGAAACAGGGAGCGTGGAGAAGTGAAAATGATTAATTTGATGGCAGATGATAGGTTTTTCTTTTTTCCTCAGATTCTCTGTGCACGCATGCTAAGTTGCTTCAGCCGTGTCCAACTCCTTGCGACGCTATGGACTGTAGACCGCCAGGCTCCTCCATCCATGGGATTCTCCAGGCTAGAATACCGCAGTGGGTTGCCATGCCCTTCTCCAGGGGATCTTCCTGACCCAGGGATCGAACCCAAGCTGTTTATGTCTCCTGCATTGGCAGGCCGGGTTTTTTACCACCAGTGCCACCTGGGAAGTCCTTTAATTCTGCAGTGAATGTTTACTGAGCTCTCACCGTACGCCAGACACTGGGCTGGGCCCATGTATTCATTTTTAAATGTGGTTATATAATATGTGAACTCCTAAAGAAATATAAGGTGGGGGGTGGAATTCATCCTCACATCTGTCACTAGAGGGACTTCCCTGGTCGCCCAGTGAACTTTCAGAATCCTCCTCCCAGTGCAGGTGACGCGGGTTCAGTCCCTGGTAGAAGAAGATCCCGCATGCCTCGGGGCAGCTAAGCCTTGCTCTGCAGCTGCAGAACCGAGCCTAGTCCACGGGTCCTCGGAGGCAGCAGTTCCATCCTGGGCACACGGTTCCGTCTCCCTAATTGCCGTCTCCTGCACTCTGCCCCACCCGCCTTTTAGAGCGTGGCGAGCCACTTCCCTTCCACCGGCCATCCTGTGCAGTGAGCTCTCCTGTCTGGAGTCGTGGCCCAGAGCGTGTATGGGAACACGTTGGAGAGTCACCCCAATGCCAGCTCTGCTGCAGGCCCACACAGCCCGCAGCCCCGCTGGGCCCATGCCAGCTCCGCTCTCCTCCCATCAGGAGCCTTGCCGGGCACTGCCACTCAGAACCAGCGCAGGGTCCCCTCGGAGAGCAAAGCAAGGTAGATCTCTTGAGTCCCTGGGGATCCGGAAGTTAGGTTTGCCTTTTGTTCTCTAAGGATTCCTGCCACCTCAGGGGCTGGTTTGTCTTCATCACCACCGCCCTCCTGGGGCAGCAATGCCAGCCTTGTTTCCGGAGACGCTTCCACCAGACTCGGCTGGACTGAGGGACACGAGAAGCCGACAGAGGGCACCAGCTTCTCCCCTCCTGGCCCCTGCAGGTCGGCAGGCTTCTGTCCACGCTTCCTCTCAAAAATCGAAAGTGTCAGGCACACAGGCACGTCTGACTCTGTGCGACCCCATGGACTGTAGCCCACCAGGCTCATCCGTCCATGGGATTCTCCAGGCAAGCATACTGGAGTGGGTGGCCATTTCCTTCTCCAGGGGATCTTCCCGACCCAGGGATCAAACCCAGGACTCCTGCATTGCAGGTGGATTCTTTACCATTTGAGCCACCGGGGAAGTCCCTTCTCCCTCTTGAAGGCCATATTAAACAGGCCCAGGACTCATCACCTAAGGAGACAACTCACACACGGAATGGAGAGGTAGAATGGATTTGAAAGGACATTGGGGGTGCTAATCTGTACCATCTCAGTGAGAATCTGTTAGGTCGGCGGAAAGACTATGAAGAGCGGTTCCTTTGACACCTGGTGCTCAATTCAGCTTCCAGTCCTTCAGACTGCCAGGCCCCCGGCCAGCGAGGGGACTCGTGTGTGCTTTCCTGCAGCAGTTAGAAAAAGAGTAAGTGAAGCCGGAGATCCATCTCCTTTTATAATTCTTCTTCCCGAAGTGGAGAAACTCAGAATGCATCACCCAGAACCCGGGGGATTCAGGGAGGTCTGTGACCTGAGAGGACGTGTGTGTGCCCGCAGCCAGCCACGTGGAGGCAGGGCCACAGCAGAGCGAGGTGCCCCCCCCCCCGCCGCCGCCACCACCACCACCAAAGGAGGCTGAGGGTGCAGGAGACGTGGTCCTGTTGTTTAGGGACAAAGCCAATCAATAGTTGCTTCATTTCTGCCAGTTCAGAGAAAGAATGTGTTTCCTCCTGGATATAATTGCTTTTGCATAAGAGATTCATTACTTGGGAGTCAGGTGAGGGGTCTGAGACGCCCCCCACCTCGGCTTCCTGCCCTCTCCTCCATCCCTGGTCCTCATCTGGGCTGCAGGGCCAGTGGCCAGCTTCACACTGTCCTGCCGGACCCTATCTGACTGCCCCCCCAGCCAGCCAGACTGTAGCCCTGTGGGTCTGCAGGCCTCACGGTCACATCTTGCAAGTCGCTGTTGTGATGGGGAGGCTCTCCTCCCAGGGTGGCTGACCTTGATCTGTGAGCACCACGGAAGGAGAGACATTTCCAGAAGCTCGGTGGACTCTGCCCCACAGAAAATAGGAAGGACATAAGAATAGTTTGAGGACATGGGGTCACAAAGAGTCAGACTTGGCCTAGCAATTGAATGACATCAACAAAGTTTGAGGACCAGGTTTAGACTCTCCAGACCAGGGAGCTCGTTCTAAATTCGGACTGAAGTGAGAGGGTGTCTGAGGCTCCAGGTGCAGGGCTGTACTGTGGGCAAGAGGCCACAACCTCTCCCGGACCAGCCTCGATGGGGGCTCCGGCGCCAGAGTGAGGCCACGTCCAAAGGCTGCTGGGAGAAGGCTTGCGTTGCATCGGGTCTCGCACTGTTCAAGTCTGGTTACCTTGGCAGTATTTTCCTGGGTTTTGGGTGAGAAAACCTTCAGAACAGAGCCAGAACAGACTGTAATTGAGAAAGGATGTTAGTTAGATCGAAGACCCTTAGAATCCAGCCTCCACTGTGTCACTCAGCAGATGGTCGGGCCACTTTCTGCTCCCTCACGTGTAAAATGGTGAAATGATGCCAGAGAAGATGTGAGAGGGCCCGGAGCAGCCGAAGGAGGTGCCTGGACCACAGTGGACCCTCAGGACGCGTCCGCACAAGCCCCACAGGTTCGCTCTTGCTAGTGAGAACTGTCTTGGCTTCCATGAACCTTTTATCCCACTTAAAAGTGATCTCAACTCGAGCTTTTAAAATAGCAACTAGCCACTTTCCTTTTCTAGCCATCAAAAACGGGAGCTAAGCTCTCACTTGCCACCGCACCCTGAGCTGGGCGTTGTGCAGTCATGTCCAGAATTCACTTTGAAAGCAAGATTTTTGAAAACCTGGGAGGGAGGTAAAACCTACCTGCAGAAGTTAACAGGCTTCAAAAATGTCATGCGTGAAGGTTAGAAAGTTGACTCTATTTACTGCTAACCAACCTTAGGAGAGGAATGCTAAATTGTGTTTATAATATACCTCCTCCCAAGTTTACTGTAATAAATGCCGACGTGAAAATGTGTGTGTACCAGTATACCAAATCTGTGCCAGGCGAACCTGTGGGGTGAGCTGTGTGCGTGGCTTTTGTGCATCCCTTCCTTGCGTTGTGGTCCAGGTGTTCAGAACGTGCTGTTCCAAAACCGCATTGATGATACTGTCCTCAGAGCCCTCAGCTAGCTGC
This sequence comes from Oryx dammah, assembly GCF_014754425.2. Lineage (NCBI taxonomy): Eukaryota > Metazoa > Chordata > Mammalia > Artiodactyla > Bovidae > Oryx > Oryx dammah. The sequence continues at coordinate 3,024,607 of NW_024070195.1, forward strand.
TGACCATCCTGGGTGTCGGGTCATTCCAATGCCTTAGCCTATGGTCCCCACTCTTTTGCCACCAGAAAGGAGGATCCTTATAAACTCAGGTTAATCAATACTATGTCTCCTGAGCCCCATCCCCACGTTGAACCCTCTATCAGAGAATTAGTATTTCATCTGTTTTGCAAAATAAATTTTAACCATAATGGTCAGTCATTGTTGCACTCTTTGGACACACTCACACACAGCCTGTTAGCCTTCCACACAGCAGTCCAGTCTGCATTCCTATTCAGTGTTCTCAGGATAAATGGGTTGAGGTTTTCACAGCCGCAGAGACAATTGTCAAGCGCTGTCGGGTAAAAACCGATGAAAGAGAAAAATGCAGCATCTGAAGAGTGACTTGCGAGATGATGTCAGTATTTTATTTTCCTTTTGGAGAGCCCTCGCCAGGTCTGCCCCTTCACCACTAATCTCTGAGCAGCCCAGTGATTTACAAGGCCCTGTCGTTCAGCTTTTAGGCTGGGAGGAAAGGGAGACCACTGCTTCCGGGGCGAGGTGAGGCTGTTAGCGGGACATTCCCGGGCAGCGTGGCTGGTGCTGTTACTTCGGTCCTGCAGACAAGCGGGAGTGCTCTGGGGAGTCATTTATCCTGAGCAAGTTGCAAGAAGGCTGTTCTTCAGTGGACCTAGAATCAGCATCTAGGTATCTCCGGCTAGTCTGGCTATCTACAGCCATGTAACGAAGAGGCCCCGCCCCGCTCTGCTGACCGTGTTGTCCTTGTTTGTGCAGCTGTGTTCATGTTCCCCAGCGTCGGGCACAGTCAGCGAGAAGGCACTGAGCGTGGAGTGAGGCCTCTTACCTCTGGGGTCTGACAGAGGCTCCAGCGGGACCTCTGGGGTTTCGGCAGGAGAACACATCCCCTCTGTGTGGCCGGAGAGTCCTCGCCAGTGGCCTCAGCTCTGTAAAGTCTTTATAAGGCGGCTGATGGCTCCAAGGGCGAGTGTTCCAGCTTCGCTCACGGTTAGAGAAGTACAAGTTAATACCTGCAAGATATACTTTGTCATCTGTTGAATTGGCAAAGATTATTTTAAAGTTTATAATAGTCTATGCTGTCAAATATACAGGGGATGATAGGTGCTTTCATCTGTGTTATTTGTGGAAATGCAAATTGGTACAGTTCTTCTGGAAAGCAGTTTCACAATATCTATCAAAATTTAAAATACACACTCCCTTTGATCCAGATTTTATCTATCACATAAATATCTTAATATAGGTATTCAAGGATGTTTGCCTGTGTGTTTATTGCCGTTTCATGTAACGTCAAAAACTGTTCTTCCATGGACGACTGATGAAGTTATACAGGAAACTAGTCATCATTATTTCATCCACCGATAAGAAAAGATGACCAGGATATATAAGGATATATCCTTATATATATGACCATATATATATATATATGGATGACCAGGATATATATAAGTCTTGCATAATTCTGTAGATGATTATCCCATTTTCTGTTTTTAATAAGCACATATGCTTCTCTTGGAGAGGAAAATGGCAACCCATTCCAGTATCCTTGCCTGGGAAATCCATGGACAGAGGAGCCTGGTGGGCTACAGTCCATGGGGTCGCAAGGAGTTGAATATGACTGAGTGGCTAACATTTTCACACTTTCACTTTCATAGACTTCTCTATGCCTAGAAAACATCTAAAAAGATACAAAGGCAGTTGCGAACCAGTGTTATCTCTGTAGCAGGGCCCTGGAATTGGGGATATCTTCTGTTCTTCAGCTCATAACCCCCTTCTGTATAATTTAATTTTTTTACTGTGAACATATATTATTTTTATAATAAAACAGTAATTTTAAAACCCAGGGTGGAAGACATCCATTTATTAGGGCTCCCTTTGCCAGAAACAGCCTATATGAATGGATCAGTCCCTGTTGACAGAACTTACCCACCATCGAGAACAGGTATCAACGACTTAACAAACAGTGAAGGTAATAAAAATTTTAGGAAAACCGACTAGAATCTCTTGGGGGATAAGTCTCTGCCTAGATGAGTTTTTCAGCCTAGGAGAATTAGGAAAAAAATATTTTGGAAGGAAAGACACTTTCTGAGTTGTCATCTAATGCCATGCATTTAATTTTATTTTTTTGTTCTTTTGAACTTTTTATTTTGTATAGCCAATTAACAATGTGACGATAGTTTCTGGTGAACAGGGAAGGGACTCTGCCATCCGTGTACATCAATGCCATGTTTTCCTGTCAGCCAAAGTGGCACATTTATGGTCAAAATTTGGAAAATACCAATTAGCTCAAAGAAAAAAATGTAATCTCACATTGGCTTTATTTGGGGGCTTCCCAGGTGGCTCAGCTGTAAAGAGTCTGCCGGCCATGCAGGAGAAATAAGAGACATGAGTTTGATCCCTGGGTCGGGAAGATCTCCCGGAGGAGGGCATGGCAACGCACTCCAGTGTTCTTGCCTGGAGGATCCCATGGACAGAGGAGCCTGGCGGGCCGCAGTCCACGGGGCTGCAAAGAGCTGGACACGGCTGAGTGACTTCGCACGCACGCACGCAGGCTTGTTTACTGTTACCATGCAGCGCTCAGTCGTGTCTGATTTGTTTCAACCCCATGGACTGCGGCCCGCCAGGCTCCTCTGTCCATGAGATCCTCCAGGCAAGAACACTAGAGCGGGTTGCCATTTCCTCCTTCAGGGGCTCTTCCCAGCTCAGGGATGGAACCTCTGTGTCCTGCATTGCAGACAGATTCTTTACCTGCTGAGCCATCAGGGAAACTCTTGGGCTATAAATTTAGACTAGAGAACAATTCCAAGATTACATCTAAACAATAAAGCTGGGCTGAGGACTGATTAGAATGAATTTTGAGATTTTTTTGAAACTTTCATGAGACGTGAAGGAAGCTGACTGATGGGTAGAGAGTTAAAAGGTGTCTTGTCTGAGAGAAGAACTAAAAGCGTTCTTGGAAAGTACTCTAATTTCCAGCCAAGATAGGTTCACATTTCCTGCGAGAGGGAGTCCCGAAGCAACGTTGCAAAAACTGTAGAGATGAAAAGGCATCGAAGTCCGTCCTGCAAACGAGAAGTCTGGGTTTGTTTATTCATTAATTGAATTTAAAAATATCTATCGAGTACCCCACGCAGCACTCTTTCTACTTCCTGAGTATTTTCCTAGGACGCTGCTTATTATTCACTTGAGAAGCCGGTCTGACTTCCAGTAAACAAAGACGAACCGTGAGACGCACGGGGAGTTGGTGACTGGCTTTTGAAGTGCTTTCAGGTCATTATTTTCATGCTGTGTTCACTTGGGACCTGATTTCCATTCATTTGCAGCCTTCAAATATCTAATTTCGGGCAAAGCTTGGCCGAGGGACATAGGTGGCCTCTGAACTGTCTTTGGCTGGGTGTGAAGTGAGAGGTTGGGGAAGAATCTCAAACTACATCTCAGCTTAAAAGCAACACTTTTTTTTTTTTAATTAAAAAATTCTCTGATATCATTTGAACCTTCTTCACAATAGATTTATGTCACCCTCTTTAGTTAAAACTCTGGGTGTGGAAAAGAGGCTTGGAAGGCGTCTGGATGGAGCAGAGAGCAGAGGTGGAAACCAAGTAACAGTGTCTGGGCCTGCCCCGCCACCGTGCAGGGCTGAGCAGCCCCTCTGAGACGTGGGCCTTGTGAAGCGTCCCCCGAAGCCCCGTGGGTCACGCAAGTCACCAGGACCACACTCCCAGCCTCAATGGAACTCGGGCAGCTCAGCAGCGGGCTCACCGGCCACTGGGAGCCTCTGATCACCTCTACCAGCCTCCTGGGACTGGTCCCCAGGGAGGAAGGCCGTCGGTTGGAATATCAGTCGAGACTGCGTGGGTGCTCAGTCACTCAGTCATGCCCAACTCTTTGCGACCCTATGGACTGTAGCCCACACGGCTCCTCTGTCCATGGGATTTCTCAGGCAGGAACACCGGACTGGGTGGCCATTCCTCCCCCAGGAGGTCTTCCCGACCCAGGGGTTGAACCCAAGCCTCCTGTGTCTCCTGTGTCGGCAGATGGCTTCTTTACCACCGAGCCACCTGTGAAGCCCCTTCTCAGTCAAGATTAGCCAGGTCAAGTCTGCACTGGCAGATAATCCAAAACACACCAGTTACCAGGAGTGTACTTCTCACTCCGTCTCCCTGTCTGCCTGTCCACATTGCAGACACATGGTCACTGCAAGAGGGCGGGCACAGCAGTGCCCCCACGTGCCTGGCAGGAGAGGGGAAGGGGTGGGCGCGGGGCAGCACAGTCATCTCGCAGAACTCTGGCACTCCTCCCACACTGTGTTTTAGTTCCTCAGACCTCGGGGAAGGACGACGCACTGAAGTAGACGCTTTGTTTTTTTCCCTAAGTATGGGATATTACCAATAGCATTCAATTTATTTGTTTAATTTTTATTTTATATTGGTGTATAGTTAGATTTACAATGATGTGTTAGTTCCAGGTGTATGGCAAAGTGATAATTCAATACTCGTACAAGCATCTATTCTTTTTTCAAATTCTTTTCCCCTTTAGGTTATTATAGATTATTGAGCCGCGTTCCCTGTGCTATAGGGTAGGTCCTTGTTGGTCATCTGTTTTAAATATAGTAAAGTAGACTCAATTTTCGTGGTCTTTGAGTGCCTAGTAGAGCTTTTTACAAGTGCACCCTGGAACAGCAGCCCTGTGGGGCGGTACTGGGTAAGACAGGGGGTGACTTGTCTGGAGGATCCATTCTGACTTGTCTGAGCCCCTCTCGGCTGCTTCCTTACTGATCCCCTACTCCTTGCCGCCGCTTTGAGTCTGCTTATGCCCAGGGCTGTTTGGTTCATCTTTGCAAAGCTCAGCTTTGATGGCGTCACCCCCGCACACAGAAATTTGTGCTGGTTTCCGACTCTCTGGTTCTGCCGTGTAAACCAGTCCTCCAGCCAGGGCAGCATCCCCAGGTCTTGTTAAAATGCAGCTCTGAGGCCCGACCCCAGACCGACTGAATCAGAATCCGCATCTTCACACAATCCCAGGAGATTTGTGTGCACGTTGAAGTTTGAAAAGCTCATAACTGTGGCCCTGGTTCTCACACTCGGTAGCACATTTGAATTACCCAGAGAGACTGAAAGAAGAATTGCTAGGTTTCCAGGTGTGGAGGCAGGCCTTGCACCAAGACTCTTAAGAGCTCCATGTTGTGTGGCAGAATCTGAGAACCGCACCTGTGCAGGAACCCAGGTGACCTTCACAGTCACCTTTGGGGCCTCCCCAAACTTTCCCAGGGCCATTTCTACTCAACTGTGCCAGACTGACTTCTGACACCCAAATGCACCCTGTGCTTTTGAGAAAGTGCAGGTTTCATCCCAGCAGTCCCCAGGACTCTGTACACCACTGGAGAGGGCACAGAGCACCACGCCTGAATTTCCCTTCTGAAGACACCATGACTGCAAGTCACGGGGATACAAATCCTCCCATTTACTCAACTGTACATTTCAAGTATTTCCCAGACTAACAGAATTTCAAACTTGATGTCCCCAGACAGAAGGTTGTTTTACCCTGGTTCCTTCTTTGTTCTATTTTTTACTGAACGTCAGATCTAGAGTAGATAATGGAAAGAATGTGCTTGATTTCATTTAGTTAACTTTTGGGGTTACAAAAGTTAACTAAATGGGAGGGATCTTTTTAAAATTTTTGCTGCAGTAGCCATGGTAATCTGCTGTCAAGATTCCCACTGCTCATTCCACTTGTGCTGGGGGACACACATTATCAAATAAAGATCCTCCACGTCTCTGATACCTTTCCCAAGGAACTGAGATGTCAGACACACAGGCCCCTGCAGGGTTCACTGACGTCCGCCTCTGGGAGACGGGCAGAGACCCTGCTCCTGTGGGTGAAGTCCCCGTCCCCGTGGGCGGAGTCTCTGCTCCCGTGAGCGGAGACTCTATTCCTGTGGGTGGAGACTCTGCGCCCGTGGGCGGGGTCTCTGCTTCTGTGGGAGGAAACTCTATTCCTGTGGGCGGGGCCTCTGCGCCCATGGGCGGGGTCTCTGCTTCTGTGGGTGGAGACTCTTCTTGTGGGCGGGGCCTCTGCTCCTGTGGGAGGAATCCTTACTCCCATGGGTGGAGTCCCCGCTCCCGTGGGTGGAATGTTTTCCTTCTCAAATGGCTTCGGAAGAGGATGAACACACTACTTCCTGCTTCTGCTTGAGCAAAGTGTGCATTTTCAGCAGGACGTCTATGGGCCCAGCAAGCAGCAATTGCTCTTTTTCCATGAACATTAAATGAGATCCAGGGCCTGAGAAGACTGCAGCGCAGGCCAGGAAGCTCCCTGGGACTTGGTGGCCGAGGCAGACAGGTGGGCCGCCAGCCTGTGGCCATCTGCAGGGGTGTCGGGGGCGGGGGTGTGGACCTGGCACCAGAGCCTGGGGTCCTCTCATCCATCAGGGTGACCTGCTCGGGCCTGCCTGTTCCCAGCTCTAGGAAGGCCCGGGGTTAGTGTGTGTGCTGTGTGCTCAGTCGTGTCTGACTCCAGGCAAGAATACTAGAGGAGTTTGCCATTTCCTTCTCCAGGGGATCTTCCCGACCCAGGGACTGAACCCGTATCTCCCATGTCTCCTGCGCTGCGGGCAGATTCTTTACTACTAGTGCCGCCTGGGAAGCCGGGGTTAGTGTCAGTCTCCTCTTCCTGTGAATACGGAGCATGACTGTGGACGTGGAGTCGCGTGCACCCTAGCTGGGCTCGAGGAACCAGACATTGCGTGCACACAGCAGCATCTGGTGGGGGGCGCAGAATGGAGGCGTCTCACAACGCTCTTGGAACCAGAATGGTGGGTTCTTTGCAGCATTTTAAAAAAAAAGTATTGATGTGTGGTTGATTTACAATGTTGTATTTATTTCTGCTGTAGGGCATAGTGATTCTTTTATACAGATGTATACATTGTTTTTCATATTGTTTTCCACTACAGTTTATCCCAGGATACTGACTATAGTTCCCTTTGCTCTACAGTAGGACCCGTTGTTTATCCAGCTTATATATAATAATTTGCATCTGCTCATCCCAAACTCCCAATCCTTCGCTTCCCAACCCCCTCCCCCTTGGCAACAACAACTCTGTTCTTTCTGTACAGACAGTTATTTAAGCACTGGCGTCAAAACCCGACACGTCTGGTCCTGGCAGGACTTTGGTGTCTCTTTTCCTCTGGCACCGTCCCTAAAAGAGCAGTAGAAATGAGGAAAAAATGTCATTAAGTGAGATAAATGAAAAGCAGAGAGCGGTTAACTTGATGTCAACTTGAAGATAACAAGAGTGAATGCGAGGCTGGTTGCAATGCACGGAGCATTCCAGCAAGAGCTTTTTATTAGTAGTGGTTTTGTGCTTTAATGGGACGCCCGTGGTGTGTGTTGAGTGCTGTCTACTGTGCAAAGCTGGGTGTGATACTTTCATCAGAGATCCAGAAGTTTCCGCTCTGGATGTTCATTCCACCCTGCATCCCTGAGCTCCCCTTGGAAGGTCCCTCCATGCTAAAAGATGCTACGTAGGTGCAGGCTCCTGGCTTCTGCTGCTTCCGGTCTCCGCTGCTCCCAGGGTCCCCTGGACCCTTGGTCCTTCCCCGTGTGGACTCTGTACCTCTAATCCGGTGCCCTCTCGCCCTACACTCGCTGCCTCTCTGGGAAGGTCTGTGTCACCTCTCTTGGTGGAGCTTTAAAAACACAATGCCAGGGGACGTCCTGGGGGCTCAGTGGTACAGAGTCCACCTGCTGGTGCAGGAGACACGGGTTCCATGCCGGCTCCAGGAAGGTCCCACATGCCCCAAAACAACTAAGCCTGTGCACAGCGACTCCTGCGCCTGCACTCCAGAGCCAGGGACCCGCAAGCACTGAGCCCGCGCGCCATGACTACTGAAGCCCGCACGCCTGGAAACCAGGACGGTCAGAAAGAGAAGAGCCCGCAGCGAGAAAGGAGCCCCACAGCTAGAGAGTGATCCCCGCTCTCTGCTACTAGGAAAAAGCTCTCGCAGTAACGAAGACTCAGCATGGCCAGAAATCAAATAAGTAAATAAAATTATATATACACACATAGAGAAACACATGCCAGGTCCTCCTTCCTGCGATGGATGGGGTGATCAGAGTTTAAAAGCGTGTCAGCACTGCAGAGATGGGGCAGCCCTTTGGCCCTGCACCCCCAGGGTGCAGAGTTCGGGCTCGGCTCCTGCCCCGCCGAGTGGCAGCCCCAGAGAACAGAGCATAAGAGCTCACCTCTGTCTTGTTCTACCACGTCTTTCAAAGCCCTGCAGCTGAGTCCATATGTTTCAATCTCTCCTTGGCTGATTGCCTCGTGCAGTTGATACATAGCAGTACAACCAAACAAAAATTTTAAATCTGTTTTGGAGCAAACTCGAATGGGAGAAAATGTTGCCGTTGTGTGCGGAGAGCACACGTGAGCGTATAAATCCCATTGTGTGCCTGTGTATCTGAACGGCGCTTCCAGAGTGCCATTTATAAAATATTTATAGCAGCTTTACTGATTTCGGTTCATGCAGAGCTCTTTGTGACTGAAAAGGAGGCAGAGCCCTTTGCTGATTTAGGAGGTGGTTTGCGGGGCCGTAGGAGTGGGATCCAGGGCAGACGCTGTGCTGGTGAAGAGTCCAGGGTTAATGGGAGCAGAGGGACGCAGCCGCCTTTGGGCTGGGCACAGCTGAACATGAGAGGCGCCTCCCAAGAAAGGGGTTGGAGGCTCACCTGGGGGCCTCTCTCCTTTGCTCTCCCCATGTCTGTGGCCATTGGGTGGGGGAGTCGGCCTTCCAGCATGGAGTTGACCGATGTAGCTGAAATTGGTTTCCTTATATCTCCAGCTGCTCTTCCTAAATTCTCATCTGTAACTTGAAGCCAAGTAGAAAACTGACTCCCTCACTCACCAAGAATAGAACCCTTGGAACGACAAGCTCGTTCAGGAGAATCAGACAATATCTGTGTAGTTGCTAAGTCATGTCTGACTCTTTGCAACTCCCATGGACTGTAGCCCGCCAGGCTCCCCTGTCCATGGGATTCTCCAGGCAAGAGTACTGGAGTGGGTTGCCATTTCCTCCTCCAGGGGATCTTCCCGACCCACGATCGAACCCACATCCCTGCACTGGCAGGCAGGTTCTTTATCAGTGAGCCACCAGGGAAGCCCCTAAGCCTGGGTTTGTTTATGTGTTGTGTGTATGTTCATTTGTATTGTTTTTAAATTGCACATAAGAGATACCATCGGAGAAGGCAATGGGACCCCCTCCAGTACTCTTGCCTGGAAAATCCCATGGACGGGGGAGCCTGGAAGGCTGCAGTCCGTGGGGTCGCTGAGGGTCAGACACAACTGAGCGACTTCACTTTCACTTTTCACTTTCACTCATTGGAGAAGGAAATGGCAACCCACTCCGGTGTTCTTGCCTGGAGAATCCCAGGGACGGGGGAGCGTGGTGGGCTCCCATCTGTGGGGTCTCACAGAGACCGGACACGACTGACGCAACTTAGCAGCAGCAGTAGCAAGAGATACCATACAGTATCATACAACTCTCTTCTCCATTCTTCTTCTATACTCAGAGTAAGAAGGACAAAGCTGAGGAAGCATCTGGAAAAGTCAGGAAGGTTCTGGGAGCATCTACTCGGTGTCCGTTATCGCTGTGGTTTCTGAGGGAGATGCTGAAGAGATAGGTGCTCCTGAAAGGGCTGATATGAAGCAAAAACAAACAGCAGTCGAGAATGGTGGGAGTCCGCGGTTGCTGAGCATTTTATATGTTCCTGCGCTGCGCCATGGGCTGCAAACGTATGGCCCTCATGTCATCCATATAACGTAGTGCCCCCATTTTACATTTAAGAAAACTGAAGTTCAAAGCAGTTAAATGTCTTGCGAAGGTTGTACATGCACACATGCATGTTAAAATTTTAAATGTTATTTTAAGTAATTAAGACATGCTTAAATTTATGTCTTAATTCATTTAGACATAATCATGAAACCATTACCTGTTCACAAGAATCACACACGTGTATGAAAAATAACTGAAAGTTTTAATGAAAGGAACCTCAGTGGTTTACATGTTTTCTTTGTTTGTTTTCTGTTTTGCTTTTCGGCTGAACCACGGGGCTTACAGGATCTTAGTTCCCTGGCCAGGGATCAAACCTGGGCCCACGGCAGCGAAAGCTCCGATTCCTAATCACTGGGCCACCAGGGAGTTCCCGGTTTGCACTCGACTCTCTCTTGTGTTCCTGCCGTAGTGGAGAGAGCTGGCTTCCGGTATCGGCTTCTGTGTTGCGTCTGGCACTCTCACTTGTTTCGGCTGAAGTATATGGAGGATTCGACTTTGCCACAGATAAGCTATTGAAAAAGAGAGATGTGTTTTAATCTCCTCTTGAAATCATTGTGGATTGTCGTCTTTGATATTACGCCAAAAGTCAACAATAGTGATTCCTTGAAAGTGAGCTGCACTGAGGGGTCCGAAACCCTGTCGATGAGCTGCTTTGTTAGTTCCGTTAAAACACGTCGGTCTTTCTGGCCGTCTAATGGATCCTTCACCCATGCGTGGTTTTTTGACAGTTATGAGAGGCAGTTGGAAAATATCAGTTCACTGAGTTATGCAGCTGCTTCCAAGTTGACACCTTTCATTATCCAAGATCAAAAAACATCACGTTCACTAATATCACCACAAATCTCGTCAGAAACATCTTAAGTGTTGGGAGGCCTTGGCAGAAATAAGTTATCCAAAATTCAGATTTTCACTTGAAAGCTTGTAGTTTATCTTTGGCAAAAAAAACACAACACTGTCAGTTCTTGAAGCAGCAGGCTCATTACGTTCATTTTCTGAGAAAAATCCCACCATCATCTGTCTGCAGTTCTCTCACCTGAAATCGCTTTTCCAGGAAGAAAAGTGCCTGCAGCTCAAGTCACAGAAGTGCTTTTCCTCGAGACGACCCTTGTGCGTCAGCATGTAGCAGGAATACTCCATGTCCCTGAACAGTCGCACAGAGTACACAAGCCTGGTGCGCCCTGGGGGGAAAGAGTCAATAAAGGTGAAGCTTCAGTGGAACCAGATTGAGGTTTTTCCTGCAAGTGTGAGATGGTGAAACCTTCCATGAACACCAGCGTAGTTGATGCCGCTCCTGGGATCTGTGTTAAGGCATAAGGAGTCTTCTCCTCGTGTGCCTTTGCACCGATGTTTTAAATGTCTACACACAGGCTTCCCTGGTAGCTCAGTGCTAAAGAATCCATCTGCCCATGCAAGAGACACAGGTTCAATCCCTGGTCTGGGAGGATTCCACATGCCACAATTAAGACCTTGCACCACAGCTATTGAGCCTGTGATCTAGAGCCCGGGAGCCGCAACTACTGAGCTCACGTACCCTATCAATTCAGTTCAGTTCAGTTCAGTTGCTCAGTCGTGTCCAACTCTCTGCGACCTCATGGAATGCAGCATGCCAGGCCTCCCTGTGCATTACCAACTCCCAGAGTTTGCTCAAACTCATGTCCATTGAGTCGGTGATGCCATCCAACCATCTCATCCTCTGTCATCCCCTTCTCCTCCTGCCCTCAATCTTTCTCAGCATCAGGGTCTTTTCAAATGAGTCAGCTCTTCGCATCAGGTGGCCAGAGTATTGGAGTTTCAGCTTTAGCATCAGTCCTCCCAGTCAATATTCAGGACTGATCTCCTTTAAAATGGACTGGTTGGATCTCCTTGTAGTCCAAGAGACTCTCAAGAGTCTTCTCCAACACCACAGTTCAAAAGCATCAATTCTTTGGCACTCAGCTTTCTTTATAGTCCAACTCTCACATCTATACATGACTACTGGAAAAAAAAAAAAAACCATAGCCTTGACTAGACGGACCTTTGTTGGCAAAGTCATGTCTCTGCTTTTTAATATGCTGTCTAGGTTGGTGTTAGCTTTTCTTCCAAGGAGTAAGCGTCTTTTAATTTCATGGCTGCAGTCACCATCTGCAGTGATTTTGGAGGCCAAAAAGATAAAGTCTGACACTGTTTCCACCGTTTCCTTATTTATTTGCCATAAAGTGATGGGACCGGATGCCATGATCTTAGTTTTCTGAATGTTGAGCTTTAAGCCAACTTTTTCACTTTCCTCTTTCACTTTCATCAAGAGGCTCTTTAGTTCTTCTTCACTTTCTGCCAGAAGGGTGGTGTCATCTGCATATCTGAGGTTATTGATATTTCTCCCGGCAGTCTTGGTTCCAGCTTGTGCTTCCTCTAGCCCAGCATTTCTCATGATGTACTCTGCATATAAGTCAAATAAGCAGGGTGACAATATACAGCCTTGATGTACTCCTTTCCCTGTTTGGAACCAGTTTGTTTTTCCATGTCCAGTTCTAACTGTTGCTTCCTGACCTGCATACAGGTTTCTCAAGAGGCAAGTCAGGTGGTCTGGTATTCCCATCTCTTTCAGAATTTTCCACAGTTTGTGGTGATCCACACAGTCAAAGGCTTTGGCATAATCAGTAAAACAGAAATAGATGTCTTTTTTGAAACTCTTGCTTTTTCGATGATCCAGCAGATGTTGGCAATTTGATCTCTGGTTCCTCTGCCTTTTCTAAAACCACGTTGAACATCTGGAAGTTCACGGTTCACGTATTGCTGAAGCCTGGCTTGGAGAATTTTGAGCATTATTTTACTAGCGTGTGAGATGAGTGCAACTGTGAGGTAGTTTGAGCATTCTTTGGCATTGCCTTTCTTAGGGATTGGAATGAAAACTGACCTTTTCCAGTCCTGTGGCCACTGCTGAGTTTTCCAAATTTGCTGGCTTATTGAGTAAAACACTTTCACAGCATCATCTTTGAGGATTTGAAATAGCTCAACTGGAATTCCATCAATTCCACTAGCCTTGTTCATAGTGATGCTTCCTAAGGCCCACTTGACTTCGCATTCCAGGATGCCCGGCTCTAGATGAGTGATCACACCATTGTGATTATCATGTACCCTATAGACCCATACTTCACAACAAGAGAAGCCCCCGAAATGAGAAGCTCGTACAGCGCAACTAGAGAGCAGCCTGAACAGTGCCGAAGACCCAGCGCAGCCAAGAGTAAATAAATAATACATGTCAGCATGGCAGAGAGCATGCAGAGTCTTATGTAGTGAAAGTGCTTTTATTTTTTTGTCCTTGTGAACTCCTGAAAGAGTCTCAGGGACCCCCAGAGTCTGCACCAGATACACAGCTGACCTCCACAAGGCCTTTTCTTCATGGAGGAGGAAGACAGATAATAAACCTCAAATGCGGGTCATGCTGTCACCAGCAAAAAGCAGGGATGTGTGACAGGGGCTAGTTTAGGTTGGACGGTTATGAGAGGCTTCTCAGAGAAGGTAACTTTTGGCTGAAACTTCCAGCAGGCAGAGTGGGACAGGCCACTCAGCCTCCAAGGCCAGAATGTTCAAGAGGCAGAGGACCCGGGTGCTGAGCATAGGAGTTCATCTGGGGAGGGAATGGTTAGGAAGACAGTCAAGGTGCCCCACTGGATTGGGCCTTAGAAACCAAGGTGAGGAGTAGGACTGTATTCTCAGGTCAGTGAGGACTCAGAGCCCCCCGAGCCCACAAGCAAGGTGATGGCCCCCGTACCGCCCCCAGGAGGTTGGATCTTCACTGGTGGGTGAGTACAGCTGGATTTGAAGTCCTAATCCTAACCCTAGCTGTAAAAACTCTGAACGTGAGTGGAAAAAGTCCCACAGATTACACACAGCGTGATCCTGTCTATAAAGGGAAAAATCGCTTCTAACAGTATTACAGTTTGTGATGAGGCCGCCTGAAAAGGAAGCCACAGGACAAGAGACCTCAGCAAAGGGGTCAGAAGGGCCGCTTGGGGGTTCCACCTGGAGACGTGGGTGCTCGTCAGGCTCTGACCTTGAGTGGTGGGGTCCTGGGTATTTACGGTCTTACCTCATTGGTGGCGGTAGCGGTTCAGTCGCTCACTCACGTCCGACTCTTTGCCACCCCATGGACTGTAACCTGCCAGGCCTCTCTGTCTATGGGGTTTCCCAGGTTCAGTTCAGTTCAGTTCATTTGCTCAGTCGTATCTGACTCTTTGTGACCCCATGGACTGCAGCACGCCAGGCTTCCCTGTTCATCACCAACTCCCAGAACTTGCTCAAGCTCATGTCCATCGTATCAGTGATGCCATCCAACCATCTCATCCTCTGTCATCCCCTTCTCCTCCTGCCTTCAATCTTTCCCAACATCAGCGTCTTTTCCAATGAGTCAGTTCTTCACAGCAGGTGGCCCAAGGATTGGTATCTCTGTCTTAATTAAGTATCTTAATCTTCCCAGGTTAAGGGCAGATAAGAGAAAGCAGACAGCCACGGGTGGACCCTTCGTAAGAGTGTGTCCATGGATCGCGGCTGACCCGGGTGTGTACACCCAGGGTTTGATATAGAAGGAAGATGAACGTGGAAAAGAAACATGTCTGACACCTCTTTCTTTACAAACCAAAAGGCACCGCTTTGAGCTCTGACGACCGATGTGCAGAAATGAACACAGCATCTGGCTAAGAGTGCGTGTCCTGGGCTGAGGCCGCCTGGGTTCCAGCCCTTGCTTTGTGCACTGCCAGCTGGGCACACACCGCCAACCCTCCCGGCCTCTCGAGATCTTCATCCACAACACGGGCCGGGGGCAGAATCCCTCTCTTAGACTCCCTACGGAGGTGGAATAGAACAATGGCGGAAGTGCTGGTTCCCAGGCTCCCAGTCACCTGCGAAGGGCGTGTGAAAATTCTCTTTCCTGTAAATTCTCCCCGTTTCTTTCCTTTTGTTTCTTTATGTAGCTGGGAACCAAGAATGAAGCAGGTTTGTTTTTTTGTTTTGTTTTGTTTTGTTTTTTGAGGAAAAGGTTGTTGAATCTATTCTTAAGAATGTTTGAATTAAATTCTCTTTGCCTGCGGTGATATTTTTATCTTATTGTTCTTTGAACAAGCAGTAAAATATATATATATATATATATCCATATATATATGAAATTGGGAAGCTGCATGCTTTCTTCCTGAAAAGAGGCTTCGGGCTTTGGGCCAAGATGTGGCTTGAAACAAATTTTAGCAGCAGCCGCAGCAGCAGGCGGTCTCAGTGGTGAGGGGCCCAGGCCCCGGCACAGCTGGGAGCCGGCAGAGGCGGGCGGGGTGGGAGGCCCAGGAGACCGTGCCAGGCCGCCCTGTTGAATTTCAGGGGTCTTCTGCTACTGCCCGACCTCAGTTCTCCCATAGGAGCTTTGAATCTGCCTGACCAGGCGGCTTGCAGAACTAAGACCCTCCTGTAGGGAAGGGGTTGGCCCAGGGCTGAGAGCCACCGGAGGCCAGGGTGGCCCCAGCACCACCCCCACCTGGGGCGCCCCAGAGCCGCTGCCCAGCGCTGCAGTTCCCGGGTGACCATCACCTTGCCCCATCGGGAGGCTCCCCCTGCAGCAGCATGGGCAGGAAGGGCACGAGGGTAGAGTTTAGCAGGCGCTGAGTGGAGGTGATTTGAGAGCAAGAGGCAGGCGGAGAGATGGGCTGTGTATGGAACGGACGAGACGGAGGAATGTCAGGGGACTTCTGTGGGTGGTTTCCATGACGCTGCCAAGGCGGGGCCTAGGTGACTGAAGGGAGGCCTGTCTTACTGGGTGGGCCACGGCCGAGGCAGGGAGGTTTTCTGTTTATCTTACAATAAGTTTCCAATGGACTTCAAATATTCAGAGTCGGGGGTTGCAGGGGCTGAGTGTCTGGGAAGGAAGCTCCTGGAACAGAAAAGCAGGTGAAAGCTGGAACTGGGGGTGGGGGCATCCCAGGCCGGCTCCCAGGGGACAGAGGCCGGGAACAGTGACCCCGGGGCCTCACGCCCGGAGTCGGGCAGGTTGAAGGCGACACATGGGGAGAACAGAGCTTGCCAGGAGGCTGTGTGGGGCCGCACGTGCCAGGCTGACAATCCGAACTGAACCTGATGGTCAACAAGAGATGAGAAAAGAGATTGGGGAAGAAAAAAAGGTCTGAGTTTTGAAGCACTTATTGGCTCCAGGCAAGGTCTCTCCGGCTGCCCGGGTTCAATCCTGGCTGTCTCCAGGCCTGTTTCCGCATGTGTCAAACAGGAACAATAATACTACGAACTTGTGAAGACTGGATGAGTTGATGGGGTGAAGCTCTTGGAACAGTACCTGGCACGTGAAAAAGCACCGTAATCGTGTTCTCCTGTGTTCATCGCAGGTCGTGGTCATTATTTTAGGAACACTGATCAGAAGGAAGGTGGGTGAGTGAGCCGTGAGGTGACTGTCACAGCAGGGCGGTAGGCCCACCAGCCTCTCAAGGGCTGGGTCTGCCCCCCCCATGCCCCCACCCTCTCCGCCCCCCGTGGTGGCTATTCCAGCTTCTCACCTCCTCCTCCTCCTCCCCTGCAGTTGAAACACAAATAGAAACTCGGCTTTTGTTTCTTTTTAAAATCTTTCTTAATCCCCACTTGGGTTAATCACACTGGAACCCTTAGTCAAAGTGGAGAATGGATATGCGCGCGTGGACCTGGGGAAGGAGTCTCAAGCGTCCCCTCCCGAGCCAGCAGGCCCTGTGCCGGGGACCCCTTGTTGAGGGCTGGAGCCCACCACCTAGATGATTACTGGGGACGGCAGCAGAAAGGAAGATGTTCAGACAGTCCTGTTAAATGAAACGAAGGCCAAGTTTACACACGCAGAACCGTCATTCCCGGTAAGACTGTAGGCGCAAATGAGCAAGGGCGGCAGAGACGGGCCGACGCAGGACTGCATGCATACTAAGACGCAGAGTCTGAGCCCGTTGTTTTCTTGTAATGTTTCTGTGGTTTTAAAATAATGTTTCAAAAGTTTTAAAACAGAACGAGGGAGCTGTTGTTTCTGTAGAGATGAGAGGCCACAGACAGGGTGGGGCGGGGACCTCAACAGTCAAAAGAAAGCCCAGGTCCCCACTGCCCTCTCTTCAGCCCCAGAACACAGCGCCTGCTCTGCTCTTGGCAGCTCCCGCACCAGCTCTCAGCAGCAGACAGCACTCCCCAGGGACTCCGGCCCTGGCAGAGTGGGCTTCCGGGGTGAATGGGACACAGGATGAACATGCCGCATCCTCAGACTGTCTCAGTGATGGGCTCAGTGAAACTAACATGATGCCCGTTCCAGCTCTGTCTCCCGCCGTCCCGTGCAGATGGCGTGGCCTTGGGGCAGACTCTTAGCCTTCTTGAGCCTCACTTTTACCATCTGGAAAATGGAATTCATGTTATAAAAGCATGACTCTGGCCGTTGGCACCCAGGAAGTTGCTCGTAAACGCTGGGGCTGCTGCCGCTGCAGTGGCGGACGGTGGGGTTGTGTTCTCCACCGTGGGTTTCTCTGGACAGAGCACCCGGGGTCAGCTTCCCGGCCGCCACTCCCAGGGCTTAGACCCATTCCTCTGCCGGGGGCTCTCTCTCTCTCCCCTGGTCCCTAGAGTGTTTTGTTTGTACCTGTTTCACCGTGGTCATGGTGTCATTTGTATTCGTTATCATAATGACGCAGTACTGAGCAGCCAGGATGAAATAAAGACCAGGTCAGGGACTGTCTGTCTAAAGGCCGGACATGCTACCCTGAGGGTTTCGGGTAATGGCGAAGAAAGTGCACTCGGGGACCTTCTAGAGTCAGGTTCTGTGACGTGGGCTGCAGCCAAGTCTGGAGCAGGCAGTGCGGGGCATCGTCTGGAACGAGGGGGGCCTCCTCGCGTCTCTCACCTCATCTTTTCTCCACGGTCCCCGGCTCCACGTGGGTGAAGGCGGGCCAGTTGTCCGTGTGAGCAGCACGTGGCTCTGAACAGGCTGAGGCGCTCAGCCGCCCCCTTCGCCCCTGCTTCTGTGACGCTCGTGGCCCTGCGTCCTCAGCGCTGGGACGTGTTGTACAGGGGGGCGCCCAGAGAGGGTGATTCTCAGTGAGCTTCTCGCCCTAAGGCCAAGGTCGGTCTGCCCAAGCAGAGAGAAAGGCATCCGGTACGTGGAGTGCCTGAGGGGCCCCACAGTGGGCGAAAGCCCACTCAGAGCTCAGCTCACCCTGGGCGCTTAACAGATGCTGAGTAACTGGAAGCGGGAGACGGGTGAGCGGTGGGCTCATGGGCCATGATGAGCTGAAGGGGCCCTCGGACGTTTGCACACTGGTCACTGATGTTTCATCAGCAGCGCCTGCCTCCTTCGTTAGTCCTGAACGGTAGGAGGAGTTGCCAGCCACAGGGGTGGCTTCATGAGGAACGTCAACAGAGGAATCATGCCTGGCCGGCAGTTCCGCCCAGAATTCGGGTTTGTTTCAATAGTCTCAGAGGCGAAGATGTTCTAGTACCGCCTGCTGATGTGCTTAAAGGGACCCGGCGCTTTCACACCGTGGCGTTTGGAGGGGAACTGTGGATTTTAGAGCACGGAGGCTTTATTGGATTGTTTGCTTTTTTTTTTTTTGCTTCCATGCCTATTTTTGAAGCAAGGTTTGCTAAAGCTGCAATGACTGTTTATTCATACCGGGGAGGGAAGAATAATTTTGCTCATCTAGAAAGGATGCCTTCTTCAAAATGAATTTTTGCTGTTGGCAAAGCTGAGACTGTGCTCACATGATTCTCTGCCTGCAGTAAAGTGACAGGAAAAACAGTGTGTACCATGGACAGCCGCAGCTGGCAGAGAGGTGGCTTCAATCGGAAAGCACGGCCTGGACCGGAGGGGAGGCCCAGCCGCGGGAAGGTTACGGAGGCTTGGTGTCAAGTCCTGGTTCCGAGCTCCCTGTGTTGGGCTTCCCCAGGAGATACCAGGTGCTTGCCCCCGGGGAGCTGTGCTTTTTGGTAGGATTTTCTACTCCCTGCGGCTGCCCCTGGCCACCATCCAGGCGCAGCTTTGTAGGGGTTCCGAGCCTGCTGTGCTGAAGCTGTCCCACACGGAACCTCCCTGAGTCCACCTGGGCTCACCACCTCTCTCCCCACTGACTTCCGAAGGCGGTTCAAGGGCCCCTAGTCTGTAGTACCAGGCGTCACGCTTGTGCCAGCACCAAGCCTGAGCCCCACAGGGAGCTGGCAGTGGGCACAACAGCTCTCAGGTCCACAGTGCCCACTCGCACTGTGGACGGTAGTGACTCCTGTGTCTCACAGCTCAGCTGCAAAGGGCACTTAAACAAAGCGGGCCTGGGGTCCCAGGCGGCATCAGTCTTCTCTCTGCAGGGATGGGTGGGCCTGTGCGGCCGGGGGTGAACTTGGTCTGGGGCATGGGACTCGGCTTCCTCTCGCAAATGGCCTGTGAGGGTGAGCACGGGGCCCCCAGAGCCCCGCTGTCCCGGGCCCTCCCGAAGGGCAGGGCAGGGCGCCAGGCTGCCTGAGCCCCTGTGGAGCCCACTAAGCTTGAGCCCAGGCCAGAGGGCTCCCAGTGCCTGGCCCCGGGGCTGGGCCTGGAGGCGGCAGAGAGCAGGGGTGGACGAGCAGGTGAGTGAGGGTGTCCCAGGACCCAAGGCGGGCAGGCGGGGGAGGCGTGCGGTCTCAGCAGAGACGGTTGTTCAGAAAAGGCAACACCCATCCGACGCTTGGCGTTTCCAAAGCTGGCGTCTGTGCTCATTCTTTTTCTCCTTGAAACGTTTTGGGATCTCGCGCGGTGCTTGGGTTCCTGTGGGTTCGGAGCCCTGTTCTTCCTCCAGGGGGTGGGGGCCTCTGTTCTCACTCTTCTAAGCACCAGGCTTCCCCGTTTTGATCTGCTTGTTTTTGAAGCACAAGTGTCCAAGGATGAAATGACTCACTGCATTCCTCTCTTCCTCTCTAAACACCTGCCCGTTTCCCAAGGGACTGACTTTGGTCAGCCTAAAGCCAGTCTTCTCAGCCTCAGGGGTGCTGACATTTGGACCAGATCATTCTTTACTGTGGGGCCTGCTGGTGCTCTGGAGGGTGTCCACCAACGAGGTGCCACACTGCCTCCCACCAGGCTGTGACAGCCCGCAGCGTCTCCAGTAGGAACCACTGCCCCCCACCGGAACCGTGGCAGGGCAGCCCCCTCCCCTTTCCAACAGGAGCGTCATTCTTGGCTCTTGGATCTGCGTGTTGCTTTTTCACTCGTTCAGCTGCCCAGGGTGACGTGGGAGCAGGTGAGGGCTTGGGGGACCGGGAGGCGAGGGGCCCAGCAAGCGGCAGGTCAGAGACGCGGTGAGATTCCCAGAGCGCAGCATCCCAGAGGCTGAGAGACAGGAGCGAGTGTCGGGCCGAAGGTGGGTGGGCTGTGCCTTCTCAGGCGGGCCTGGCGGGGGGGGGATGGGGCAGAGGTGACAGTCTGTCCGCAGAGGGCGCCAGGTGGGCGGCCTCGGTGGTCAGGAGCCCAGCCCGGCTTCTCCAGTCTCAGCGAACGGTCCCGACGTTCCCGGTAACTGACCCTCCTCACCGTGGAGTTAGCCCCTTCGTCACGTGTTTGTGGTCCCCGAGCTTCACTCAGATCTCGCAGCCCCAGGAGGTAGAGGGCGAAACGGAAGCCCAGCGAGGCTGACTCACTTGCCCCACAGCGCACAGCTGCTCAGCGGATCTGGGTCCCTGCAGGGTGGCCCGAGAACACCGCCCTCGCTGCCCCCGCGGGCTGACCATGCCGGACGGTCAGCTGACAGCCTGGGCCATTTAAGCAAATCCGGAATGCCAGCCGCCCTTGTGGGATGGAGCACCGCTCAGAGGCTGGGGGTTCCCTGTCTGTGTTCCCCTCCTCCATCCTGCGCCTCCCTCCTCCCCTTTGCAGTCCCCGCCCCCGCCTGCAGCCCCCTCTCTACTGTGTGTACGATCCCGTGTGCTCCGCCTTCACTTCTGCCCTCAGCTCAGTCCTCCCGCACGTGGAGCCTCATTTTTAACGACCAGCTTCCCCTGTCCTGCCCTTGATCTGCTGCACGTCCCTCGTGGGTCACATTGTGCAGGGGTGGGGTCGGGGGCAGAACCGGAAGTGCCGTGTACCTGGCGCTCACAGCCCCTTTGCAGTGAAATCCATCCGAGGCCGGGGCGCTTTCGAGCCGCGGCGCACTGTTTGGTGTTCGTCTTCTCAGACGTCCTTTCTCATTAATAACTGAAAATCATAAGAATGGGCTTCCCGGGTCCCTCTCGGGCCTCAGCCTTCACTAGCGTGGTGGGGACCTGGCCCTTCTCTGGGCCCCAGCGTGATGGATTGCGTCCTGGGTCCTGTGTCCTCTGGGTGGCAGCAGGGCCGGCCCTGCAGACCCTCAGCACCCCCACTCCTGCCCTCCTCCCAGGGTCCTGCGCCCCCGCCCCCTCCTCCTCCTGAGACAGGTTGGCGGAGTCCGCCCGTGGAGCGCGTGCGCCTGGGGTTCCAGCCTCACCCACACTGTGCCCTCTGTTCGTTCCGCATGGCTTCTCCACGAGCATACTTCCAGTCTCCTGTGCTGGACCCAAAGCCACGTAAACAGCACAGCTCACCGGTCAGCACTGCGTACCTCGGAGGGCAGGGACCACCTGGACTTCAGCCCCGAGGGGCACTGGGTGTCCAATGGGTTCCTGCTGGGCCATGCGAGAGGGGGTGCCTGGCCCCCCGGTGTCAGCTATCACGGGCTTGTCTCCCTCCAGCCCGCTCCTCACCTAGTTCCAGCATCAGGTTACTTGTGTTCAGAAAAGCTTCCAAATTAAATGAATAAGTGAGTATCACGGCCCTTGGAGAGAGCTTGAGAGGCTGGGGGGAGGAGCAGGCGTTCCTGGAGGCCTGGTGGGGAGGGGAGAGACGGGGTCCCACGGGTCTCCCTTCCCTCCCGCGGAACGACCAGGCCCCTCAGCCCCATCACCAGTCCCCGGACGGCCCCCAGTGAGTCTCCTCGCTGTTTCTCTCCTTAATCTTGTCCAGAAATAGGGCCTTTTTAGACACTTTTTTATTTTAAAAACGAATATTTCAAAGCCTATACCTCCATTCACTGTCTCTTAAATTCAGGTCACTTCTGTAAACGTTTATCAAGTTCCTTCTGTGTGCTGATCCTGGGCTCTGAAGATAAGCCCAGATGGGGGCCCTGCCACCCTCACTGGCAGGGCAGAGGTTGGCAGGACAGACAAGGGACCCTCCGGGCATGGGTGCCCAGCCAGCTGCACACCACACCCTCTAACAGCGAGACAGGGAGCCTGAAAGGTCATGCCTGGATTCACTTTTCCCAGGATGAGGTTTTGTGCGATTTTTAACTTATTTGCAGATAATTAACCCTCAGGTCAAAAAATCATACCCTTCTGCCTCTGCAGAGATTGAAATCAGATTTTTGAAGAGCAGCAATTGCTGTATAGAATTAAAAGCTTCTTGATGAATAATGCTGTCGTTGCTGAGGGAGGAAATTACAGTAGCACTTTCTGCGATGTAATTAAAAAACCAAAAAAGCAGAGATGAATGGAATACCCACCAGTGAAAATGGGATTTGGTTTTCAGCAGAGGAAATTGAAGCTGTGTCGGTCACGTGGGTTCCAGTTTCCAGTCTTATATGAAGTGAGTCCTGACCCATTTCAGATTATAGCAGGGAGATTCATGGCGCGTTTTCTTTAACCTTTGTACAACCATGGCCTAAAAAGTGGGGATGGAGTGTTGTTCCAAAAACATGGGGTCTTTCCAGCCACTGACTTTTCTTTCTACAAAGACCAACCCCGTGGGCCAAGCATCCTCGTAGAACATTCAGTCCACATTTATTCCAAGACTCATCAGCTGGACCTGTGGATTTTATAATTGATGGATTGTATTGAAATGCAGAAAGCCCAACTGATAATAATTGTGTTGAAACAGAAGCTATAAACATATTGTCAGTTTAGCCTCAAGGTTTATTTGTTTACTGTATAAAATGGTAACACACTCCAGTATTCTTGCCTGGAAATCCCGTGGACAGAGGAGCCTGGCAGGCTGCAAGTCCATGCGGTCGCAAAGAGTCAGACGTGACTTAGCAACTAAACAACGAAAGCAAACAGACCCTTGGATGTTTGTGACAGAGACGAGTACAGACCCTTAATTATACAGCAGCGTGGATTCAGCTCTTATTCATTTCAAGCCGCCAAAACTGCTAGAATCTCCGTCATTCAGTCCAGAGGGGAGTGTTGTCTGAGAGTGATGGTTAGTGCAGAAAGATGGAGATCTGTGTGTGAGTCTGTTGCCGCCCCGGTATCACTTGGAATTGGTCAGGGAATTTCAGTCAGGTTCCAGGTAGGGTAGGTTTGCAGCTACAGGCACACAGTGTACGGATTTGTCAGGAGGCAACAACTCAGGTTCAAGTTTCAATAAAGTGGGTAGCGCAGGTAGGCATACCTAACCATTTCTCTTCCTTCGTCCAGATTTTCTGGTATAAGGAGAGCTTATCTGCCCACCTCATGCTCAGCCATTTGGGCATTTGATTTTTCATGGAGTGTAATGAGTAAAATTAATATTGAAGTCCATGGTACGGGAAAATTTGTTTATGTTTCTTGTCAAAGCAGGCACCAGGCATTCTTAGGAAGACCTAGGATTTATGTCAGATCCCTTATTAAAGTGTAAGAGGAGGCAAAAAAAAAAAAAAAAAAGAGTGATGGTGAAATGCACAGCAAAGCAATCCACTGCTGGATTTCCGTGATGTATAAATACAGTAATGTGTACTCCGCCTCACTCTTCTCATTCCTGTCTATACAATTCCCATTAGTACGTGGGCTGTTTCTTCCCTCCCTCCACACTAAGCCCGATGACTCGGGATGAAGACATTGATTTAAACCCACTCTACTTTCACTTTGCCCTGTGAATTAGTGTAAGGAAATGAAATCAAACCTCCTCGCTGCCACTCATTAGCAATACAGTCAAGCTCTTGTGAAGGAAGATCACATATGCTCTAGCTTCTTATAAGGAAACTTGAGCAACCAAAGCCTCTTAAATATGCACTGAGAAGCATGCTCCCAGGGATTCTAGAAGGCCATAGAGGAAGCAAGAAATAGAACACACTTCAGAAATAAGCTCCTACCGGAAGGAAGACAGCCCCTCCCCTTTCTGCAGCAGCGCGACTGGCGGGTGACGCTGGTTGGCTGTCCTGAGCCGCATCCACAGCTCTCTCATTCGTGGCCTAGCAGTGACCATGCAACCCCGCTCTGACCAATAACAGCAAGCGGAATTTTCTGGATGCAGTTTCCATGCTTTTTAACCAGTATGCCCCTGTGGCCTTTTACTACCCTCTGTCTGCAATGAGGCCTGGGGCTGGCACAGCCACCTTGTGACTATACCTTGTTAAGGCTGGTGGGGCAGAAGAAAAAGGGCTCCTGACCCCTTGGCCTCCTCGACTGCCCCTTTGGCCTTCTCTGTGTTCAGTCTCTCAGCCGTGTCTGACTCTTTGTGACCCCATGGACTGCAGCACGCCAGGCTTCCCCATCCTTCACCATCTCCCAGACTTTGCTCAAACTCACGTCCATTGAGTCAGTGATGCCATCCAACCATCTTGTCCTCTGTCGCCCCTTCTCATCCTGCCTTCAATCTTTCCCAGGATCAGGGTCTTTTCCAGTGTCAGCTCTTCACATCAGGTGGCCAAAGTATCAGAGCTTCAGCATCAGTCCTTCCAATGAATATTCAGGACTGACTTCCTTTAGGATGGGCTGGTTTGATTTCCTTACAGTCCAAGGGACTCTCAAGAGTCTTCTCTAGCGCCACAGTTCAAAAGCATCAATCCTTTGGCACTCAGCCTTCTTTATGGTCCAGCTCTCACACCCGCAGATGACTACTGGAAAGACCATAGCTTTGACCACATATAAACGTTTGTTGGCAAAGTGATGTCTGTGCTTTATAATACACTGTCTAGGTTTGTTCCCTTGCCTTGGGCCTCTGGAAATGTTGAATGCCCTGAAGCCAGCTCAGCTTTTCGTGCAGCATGACGCCGAACTCATCAGAACTGACACACAGTTGTGGCTGTGAGCTCTGCAGATACAGAGTATGTTGTTCTGTTGCGAAAAGTCAAAGGAAATGGGATCCTACATGAACAGAACAGGATCCTCGAATGTACATTCCTGAAATCTAGAGAGAGCTCGATGAATAAGAAGATGTTCAGAAACTGTCTCAGAATGAATGACACAGAGCAACACATCATTTTTACTTAGAAGTAAAGTGACGAGGAGAACGGAATCTTTCCTGTTTATCAGATACAAAGTTATCTACATAATCACAAGGAATGTTTTTATTGCCAGAAACATCTAACTTTTTTAAAAGCTTAAAGTGATTTTTTTATCATTATTTCTGCAAAATGTTTTTATTAAAGGAAACACCATATGGTAACAGCAAGAAGAGTTACTTACAAGTCACGAAGCTAGTCACAGATTCCTTTCCAACACTTAAATTCAAAATACTCATCACAGGTCCCTGCATTTAGAAAAAAAAAATTTCAAGTTTCAAGACTCCTAAAAGTATAAAACTTTCATCAGAGTGTTGTGCACTTGTTTTGCTTTTTGTTTTCTGTTCTCATCCTCTAGAATATATAATACAGTCTTGTGAGACCTAAGGGTCATGTTCTAACATTGAACAGCCAGTGTGGCATGGTCACTGATGATAGAGTAGCCATCAGCCACAGCCGCAGGTGAGCTGGCCTTTGGTGCAAAGTCTCAGGGCATCAGCCCCGAGGTCTGCGGCGACAGTGTGTGTGTGTGTGTGATGCTGACACGTATCTCCATTCTTCTGCCCTGCTCAGGGTGACCATCTACAACCCAGGCAACCTTGAGCCATCAGAGTCTGACACACTGGGAAGTAGGGTGGGCTGTGTGGCTTCTGGTTCTGTCTCTGCAGTAGCTTAGTGTGGATTTAAACACTCTGGATTTAAATGCAGATTTAGATGCAGTGAAAGATGGCCTCACCGAAAAAGAGAGCGATAAGACGCAGGCGAGAACCCTCACCTCTAGCTCAGGAATCTCCCACGTTGAGGAAGTTAGGGCTCTGCGGTTGTTGGAAAGATCACTGTAATTTATTTTTTATTGAAATGTAGTTGACTTACAATGTTTCTCCTGTATAACAAAGTGACTCAGTTGTACACACACGCACACACACACATTTACACACTTGTTCATAGTTTTCCACTATGGTTTATCATGGGACAGGGAATTCAGTTTCCTGTGTTCCACAGTAGGACCTTGCTGCTTATCAGCCTGTCTATAATCTGCATCTGCCCGTCCCAAAGTCCCAGTCTGTCTGTCCGCACCCTCTCCCCACTGGCAGCCACAAGTCTCTTCTCGTGTCTGTGGAGCTGTTTCTGTGTCATAGATAAGCTCATTTGTGTCATAGTTGAGATTCTACCTGTACGCGATATCGTATGGTATCTATCTTTGCCTGACGTACTGTGCTTGGTATGAGAACCTCTAGGTCCATCCAGGGTGCTGCACATGCCTTAATTCTGTTGGAAGATAACTGTACGATGGCTCCCTGAGGAGCTGAGCAGAGGGTACGGGTGTGCGTGTGCACACGTGTGGTGTGTGTGTGCAGACCGGTGTGAGCACTGCCCGGGCTCCTGCCGAACGGTGCCATCGTGAAAACCCGCTCTCCTGCGTCCTCTTTATAGTCACACCCTCTCCTCCCCCCACCACCCTGCCCCTCGCCACCGCTCATCTCTATATTGCTGCCATTTTTCATCTCTATAATCTTGTCATTTTAAGAATATTATAGGAATGGAATCACTCAGTCTGACCTTTCATGATTGGCTCTTCTCACTCAGCATGATGCCCTTGAGATCTGTGCACAAATCAAAAAATTAAACACCCAAGAATCCTAACTTCTGGCTCAGCCACTTCCAACTGTGTTTATCCTCTCAGCAGCTATACCGAGCACTCACCTCACCATACAGGTGCAGCCTTGAGGCTTGGACACCGCCCAGCGGCGTCCCCAGGGCACCCACTCACTCTCTCCCTCGCCCTTCGCCTCCCAGACAGTGGCCTTGAGGACTGACCTCTCTCTGGTCGCAGGGACGTCCGGGTCCCCAGGTCCCTGGGACGTCTCCTCTGTGTCCGTTTCTAAACTCAGCCTTGGTTGCCATCTTGTTCCTCTGAAGCTTCTGTGTCCATGTGGCCTTGGGAAAGACAACCCTGGCTCTTTCAGCTCTAAGATGAAGGGGTCCATCGGAGTGAGCTTTTCCCCAGAGTGTGCCTGGAACTCCAGGTCTGCTGAACCCTGAATCTCCTCCTAGGATCTGTTACCAAGATGCTCACGGAGCGACTGGGCTCCTTTCCCGCAGACCCTGGTAGCACAGCTGTTCGCCCCCCGCAGTGTGTCCTTTAATCATCACCCATCTCTGACTTTGTCCCTTCTTCCTGCATTGACGCCTCCCCAGATCTCTCATCCCTTTGATTCTAAACATAGCCTCTAATGAAGAACCGAGTCACTTATTCTAAGGGCCGAGTGGGGAAAAGAGATGACAGTTCTCAAAAACTGTAGCAGGTTGATTTTTATTTAGTACATTTCACTTGTTCTCATTATATGCCTGACCGTCTAAGCGTGAAGTTCAGTGAACTTTGCTGGTGGAAGCCTTTGGAAGAGTTGGAGATTTTTTTTTTTTTTTTTTTGTCGGTACAAAGTTTCCTCTTGGTTTTCGTCTGGCAGGATTTTCCTTTGGTTGTTTTGTTTTGTATCCAGCCTTGTTCTGCTGGTTGAGTGCCTTTTCTTACCCTCTGTAACCTTTACCACTTCCTCTTCCCTGCTTGCCTCTCACTTTTTAAGTGTCTGCAAAGAAGATGTGTTTGTGGGTACTGAAAACCAGGAAAAGGGATCTGGGAATAGTATTGTAAACAGGTAAACGTCCTTTCCCATAAAGGTTTCTTGAAACAGAAGTGTCACGTTCTGTGAAGGAGATGCGGAGAGAAGCTCAGATCCTGCAGAGAGATGGATCCCAGAGCTACAAGAGAAATCACGCTTGTGCCTGAGGTCCCGTGAGATGCCTGCAGGTGTGCAGGTGTCTGTGTGTGCTCAGGCTGGGGGTGTGTGTTAGATTACTGGGCGGGAACATGTCATGTGACTCGAGAGACGAGTAGAATCCTGAGTTCGCCGCCCTCTCAGCCGGGTCTAGTCGGCTGAGCTCTGCAGACGCTCCCAGCTATGATGCAGCCTCTGGAGAACCCGAGAGCAGTTCTTCAGCGAGCCAGCATCTTACCCAATAGCCGCTTGTGTACCCTTGAACCTCCCTGTCACTCATCTCTGAAGCTCTCTTGATGGGACCATCTGATTAGTGATGGTCACCCTGCAAACTGCTCTGCCACGTAGGAAACTGTGGAGGCCTCCTTCCATCCATCCCAACCCTGACGCCGAAGCCCCCAGCGACGGCCCCTGTGGGGGATGCTGACCACAGGCCCGGCGGGCAGCAGACGGGCCCAAGCTCACGCATCAGCTTTCCTACGGCGCTGAAAGGCGATGGCACTGGTATTGATATACAGGGCCACTTAATCAATGCCCCAGCTTCTGTTGTCTCTTCGCCACTGTACAAACAGCTTGAATATTAGAAGGTGAAAGCCATGCCCTCTAATGACCCTGTCAAAGTTTCATGGGAGCATTTGATCAGTGACAAACCTCGCTCAGAACAAAACCGTGTTTCTCATGCCATGGCCAAAAGCTCTCCCTTGCTGCGCTGAGGTTGCCTCCGAGTTTGGGAGGCTGGGTCGAGGTCATCGCTGGTAGATGCTGCAGTCTGGAGGAGCTGGGAGAGGGGGTGAGCAGAGGGGGTGAAGTCGTGCTGGGCCTGAAGCCAGCTGTCTCCCTCTCCTTTGAGGAAGTGAAAAACCAATGTATTTATCAGGAAGCATTTAATAAATATCTGTCATGTACGCCACTGCCAGCAACAGTGGACTCCGTTCCTCGAGGGCTGATCCCTGCTGGGAGCGTCTCGTGTACGCGCGCATCTCTCCTCGCCATCCTGCCACGCTCACGTCTGGGCACTGAGCCCAGCCGGCCGCTCTCAGCTGCTGACCGCCGTTTCATCTCTTCCTTCTAACCAGTCAGCTCCCGGCACCAACAGTGACAGGGAGCGGCTTCACATGGGCGGTGACCCACCTCCTGAGGGACACCAGACGATGCTTTCCTGGCCTGGGGAGCGCAGTCTGGGGCTGAGGGAAGAGCAGGGCTGAGCAAGAGGCAGAGGAACCAGACTGGCTAAGGCCAGCCCTCTGGCCCACCCCACTCCTACCAGGACAGCCTGACCCCACACTTGCTGTGTGCTCTGAGTCCCTTTGCCCTGGGGACTGTGGTCCCCACGGCCAGTCCTGTGCTGGCAGGCTGGACCCGTGTGGCAGAGTCGCTGTGACAACCCGTGCTCTGCGCAAGCTGCTCTTAGAGTCTCTGTCAACAGGTGAGATGCACAGGCTTTGGGGGCTTAAGTAGCTTCACCAGGGCACGTGGCCACAAAGTGGCAGAACTCGGATGCAAGCCCAGCTCTCTCTGAGTCCTAAGCCTCCTCTCCTTCCCAGGGGGCCCCATCCGCTCCCACCTCCCGACGGGCTTTCTGTTGGGAAGACGCTCCCTTTTCCAGAGGCGGGAGGAACCTCCCCATTTCCGTGCTGTGCTGCGCGTGGGTACTCGATGACTCCCCCAGAGGCGGCCCCAGGAGTTCCAGGGGGGTGCTGGGATTTCTGCACAGAACCCTCTAGGTGGGCAGCACATGAAAACCCTTCACCTTTTTATCGCTAAATACAGCACACGTGCAGATAAGTGCCAGCACAAACGCCCAGTGTGATGAATAATCGTAAAGAAGCCATCCCGGTCGAGATCTGTCTGGATCTGGTCATTAAACATTGGTGGTGGTGATGGTGTTCAGTCACTAAGTCGTGTCTGACTTTCTGCAACCCCGTGGACTGCAGCGTGCCAGGCTCCTCTGTCCTTCACTCTCCCAGAGTTGGCTCAGGTTCATGTCCATTGTGGCGGTGATGCCAGCCAACCGTCTCATCCCCTGCCGCCCCTTCTCCTTTTGCCTCCAAGCGTTGGTGGCAAAGAACTGGTCATGGTGATCTTGGTCACTCTGCCCGGCCTAGTCACTCTGTTACCTTCATCTGCATTGTCTGGCACTCTTCAGGAGAAGCAGTGGTGTTTATGCCATGATCTGTAACGTTTATGCCACAATTAACACCCACAAATAGACCCACAAGATGGTATCCTAGAACAGAGCCGTTAAAAAAAATAATAAAACAAAGTTCTGAATCAGGGCTACAGTGATGATGAAGTTATTATTAGCCCTGTTCTACTTTCGAGCTCATGTGATGCCACATTCTTAGGGGGAAAAATGGCCTCCCCAGTGATTTCCTGGAAATCCTAAGTTAGGAGTGGGTCCAGGGCTCTCGGGGCCGGGAGATGACTGCTCCCCACCCGCAGCCTCGCCCCGAGCCCTTTTCCCTTCCGTCGGGAAGGGACGAGCCTTTCCTTTGAGAGCCAGACGTGCTCACGTCTGCGGTAGATCTTATGTAGACATTCTTCACTGTGTGTGCCTGTGGTTTAATGGTCTCTTTTACTTTTCAGCAGACATCCCGCCTAGATAAATACCAGTTTCTATTTGTGTGTATCTCTTGTAATTGATTCTTTATTAGCTTTTCTCAAAGACAGTGGAATAAAAAGACCTGTTTGAAGAAAGCACAGAATGTCCATCGCTGCCATAAGAGAAGAAATAAATCAAGGGGTCTTTTATACCAAAGGGAGCCCTCTGTGACCCTGTGTGGTGGAGTCAGAGGGGAACCCTGGGAGCGGCTCACCCTTGAAAGGAGCCCCGAAGCCTGTGATGTGGCCCAGGCTCCAGCTGGCCTGCCCTGCAATTAGGAGCGGATCAGTCAGGATGTGGGTCTCCGGTTCAGACGTTAACCCTTACTTAGTCTTCAGTTTAAAAAGACAACAAAAAAAAATGTCTTTCAGCTCTGATGAGTCCTTTCATTATTTTAATTACTATGTAATCTGTAATATTTGCTATTTAAACTCCCGGGCAGCCAGCAGGTAGCTGTCTGTTTCATTGCGGAGGGCAGCCCAGAGGTGAGCAGGCTTTCTTCTAGAAGACAGGCCCACCCTTGCAAACAGAGACAGTGGCACCCCCGAGGAAACACACATACACGCACACGCATGCACGCACACACTCGTCTTCCACACCAGCGGTATCCAGTTTCTGTTTGACCGCGTGGGTCCTTGTCTGCCCGCCGGCCATCCACGTGCACTTGGTGCGGTTTCAGACGGCGGCTTTCTGGGTCCCGGTCACGAACTCCAGCCACTCAGAGTCCTCAGCCAAGGAAGGTGGGTGGCCCGGCGCTCTTAATTTTTTCAAACCAAAGCTCTTTTCGGATAGCACTGACTCAGGCCCGGGTCTTCAGGGAAGGGATCCGGCCTCGAGGCAGCAGCCTGACTGGGCTGGTGAGGCTGGGGCGTGGTCAGGAGGCTGCAGGCCTCCGCCTCCCCGCCCCTGCCCCCCAAGGGAGTCTGCTCTCTGCCATTCGGCAGGTGTCTGCTGAGCCACTGCTATGGACCGAGCATCATACTGGTGCCCAGCACTAGGCAAGGAATCCTGCCTTCTGGGGGCGTTGGGGGGGGGGGCGTGCACAGACAGGTGATGGGATGCCAGGGAGAGCTTCTCAAGGGAGGAGCTTCCAAGCAGAAACCTGAGGAAGGAGTAGAAATTTGTGAATGGGGCACATAGAGGGAAGGTCCCCAGAGTTTGAAGGCAAGGGAACACCCGTCACCATGCTGGGCTTAGCCTTAGATGGGAGGAAGGATGGAAGAGAAAGGCAAGGATTCTGTGAGCGCTGGCGGGCTGTGGGCTTGCTGACAGACACCTACCTGGAGGGGCTTCTTGGTGACATCCTCTTCCTGCCTGGAAGGAAGACAAGATCATTTAAGAGATGACCGTTACTAGTAATGGGCTTCCCAAGTAACGCTAGTGGTAAAGAACCCTCCTGCCAATGCAAGAGATGTTGGAGATGCAGGTTCCATCCCTGGGTTGGGAAGATCCCCTGGAGGAGGGTATGGCAACCCACCCCAGTATTCTTGCCTGGAGAGTCTCATGGACAGAGGAGCCTGGCGGGCTGCAGTGCATGGCGTCGCAAAGAGACAGGACAGAGTGTGCATGCATGCACGCTCACGTGTGCAAACACACACACACACTCCTATCTGGGAAGAGGTGGTTTCGTGAAGGGTCAGGCTCACCTGATTCCTCTGCTCTGCTGTGCAGAGGTCCCGGGAGGGGGCGAGCTGCGACTCACAGGAAACACTCCTGCTTCTCCCCACCCTCCTCCTCCAAGAAGACATGGTAGCCAGCACTTCGGGCTCCAGCTCCGTGGTTTCTACTGCATCCCCATCGAAATCTCTGCACTAAAGCTTAAGTCCCAGGGCATATTTAATTAAAAGACAAATGGCAAAATGAGGTTGTGGTGGGTGCTTTCTAACTGTGGCCTGCTAGATTTTAATTGCTCCTCGTAAACCGCGAGAGCTCCTCCCAGGCGCCGCTCTGCACACCTCTGTCCTTTTATCATCACGAAGGAGATGTTCTCAGCTGCTGACAGGCCGGGCCTCCTGTCTCCGCAGAGAGACTTGATCTCGCCCGACAATGACTCAGCAACTTGCCGAATCCAATTAGCAGCTTTGCAGCTCCTTCCTCAGAGCGGCTGTAGTCAAGTCTGGCTGCAGACGCCTCCCCCAGCCGCATAGCCCAGCCCAGGGTCTGCCCGCTTGTCACCAGCGATTACCGCGGCCAGAGTGCGTGCACCGGCGTGGGGCGCTGGGGGTCCTGGTGGGTTTCAAGCCTGCTTGGCCCAGGGTCCCTGCTTTTCTCTGTCCTTCGCCAGAGGTTGAGACGGAACGCCCTGGGACACTCATGCTTAGAGCAGCCAGAGGTTCCAGGCAGGAACTGAGGCCCAGAGACAAGAAGGTGCTTGCTTGGGATTACCTGGGTATTTAGGAAAGGGCTACACTTTGGGGACTCAGGTCTCCTGACACCCCACTACGGGCCTACACCTGTAGCCCCCGCCATGGTCCCTAAAGACTCTGCCCCAGCTGGCATGGCAGTGAGGCGGGAGCCATACAGCCCCTCGGGCTCCCAGACTCAGTACGTGACCCTGACCTCTCAGGTTCTCCTTGGTGAGACCCTCAGCACCCGAAATTCCCTTCTGTTTTGATTCGGGGACAGGAGGCGGGCCGGAGAGAAGGAGAAAGAGAAAATGCAGGCGTGAAAACGTTATGAATTGGCCACTCCCACAAACACTGGAAAAAGCAGGTGGCCAGAGGGGCTCTGCTTTGGCAGGGGGCTCTCTTGAGGGGGAAGAAGAGGGCTCCCTCCGGTGTTGTGCTCAGGGGCCCAGGATTACACTGGGGCCTCCGTCCCAGCTCAGAGCGCTGCCCGCATCTGTCCACGGACACGAGATCCCTCTGCAGCTCTTCTGATGGACACTTGCCCGTGTTTCTTGAGTTGCTGTTTTTGTCGTTGGAACAGACCTGGGTCCACACCTGCAGGCCGAGTGAATGAGCATATTTTAATAAACCGTGAAATGATTGGCCATGGCAATCGGCCGTCCGGACCTGGGCGCCTCCTCCCCGTGTTAATGTGCACGTGAATTTCATGACTACGTCCCGTCTGCTGAAAAGGGCACCGCAGCCCTGGCACTTCTCTCTGCCGGGTTTTGATTTTTCCTGTGCCCTGAGGTAACTGCAGAGAGTGGTTTTTAAAAAAACAGAACCAACTGGAATATGTCTTCCAAGTCGAGCATAGTCGCCACAGTGTTTCAGAGAGAGACCTACCAGCCTCTTCCCTACAGTTTGGATATGAGCGGGCGGCCCAGACTAAACCCACGCCCCAGAGGTGCTGACAGAGAGGCTGCTCAGGTGTGGGCCGGTGGGGGAGCTCACGGGCCTGGGCGGCACGAGGGTGAACGGACGTGGCCGAGCACCTGGCACCCCGTACGTCACAACTAAAGTCAATGCCCTTGTTGTTTTTTTCTTTCTAAGTAAATCAGGGGACACATAACTTTTTATTAACCTAAATAAATGTATGCCCTGCTCATTAAACAAATTAATTACCAAGGCTTATAATGCTAACTATAGTAAATGCTATCTTTTATTGAGTATTCATTTTGTACCAGGCATTACGTTATGATCTTATCTCCTAAGTCTATTTGTGTTGGGTTCTCAGTCGCCCAGTCGTGTCTGACTCTTTTGTGCCTCTATGGACTGCAGCCCCCCAGGCTCCTCTGTCCATGGGATTCTCCAGGCAGGAATACTGGAGTAGGTGGCCATTTCCTCCTCCAAGGGATCTTCCCAACCCAGGAATGAAACCTGCGTCTCTGGCGTCTCCTACACTGGCAGACAGATTTTTTTTTTTTTTTAAACCACTGACCCACCTGGGAAGTCCGTGTTTTATTAGCCCTACTTAACGGTGTTGAACACTACGCTCAGAGAGTCAGGAACCTGCCAGAATGAGAGCAGGTCTCTCAGTCCCTCTGCTGGCCTGACTCACCACGTTTCGCGAGTGGTAAGGTTCTGTGGGAAGCCCAGAGCTGATGGTAACAACCAAAACAGAACGTCAGCTTTCCTGAGTTATTTACCCCAACTGAGGGCATCTGGAACAGCGTCCAAGGTGGAGACCACCCCTAGAAAAGTGGGACCTCTGAGACCAGCCCCTGTAGGCAGCTCTGCTGGAGAGTCAACCTGGTTCTCACTCCTCTGTGATCTAAGCCACCCTATGATTGCTGCTGGCTTCTTTTTGAGTTTGGTTTTCTTCCTGAACGATGCCATTCATAGGGCTTTCATTGCAGGTGTTGAGGGGTAACTTTTCTCATTTTGTCTCACTTTGAAAATGTTTTTCTTTTGCCATTATTCCAGAATAACAGCTTAGCTGAGTGTAACTGTATAGGTCTACATTTTGTCGATATTATTCCGTCGTCTCCTGACTCCCTTGGAGCCACTGAGAAGTCTCGCGTGTCTTTAACCGCTCCATTGTGAGTTTCCTCCTTTCCCTCTCTAGTTGCTATGATGCTCGTCTCTTGGTCTTAATTGTTCTGTAGTTGCATTACCATGTGCTTAGGGCAGAGTTTTTTTTAAAATCCCACTCAGAACTTATTGTGCTTCCTGAGTCTGAGGAGTCCATTATTTCTGGAAATTCCCCAGCCATCGTCTTCTCAGATATTGTCTCTCTTGTCCTCTGTTCTTCTTCTGGGACTTGTATTCGTCTGATTTTTTTTACATTCTCCAGGATTTTCTTTTCTGCACTTCCCTCCCTGCTGTGTTGTGCTTGGATGCTCAGTCGTGCCCGACTCTTTGCGACCCCATGCACTCCAGCCCACCAGGCGCCTCTGTCCATGGGATTCTCAGGCACGAAACCTGGAGTGGGTTGCTATACCCTCCTTCAGGGGATCTTCCCAACCCAGGGATCAAACCCAGGTCTCCCACATTGCAGGCAGATTCTTTACCATCTGAGCCATCAGGGAAGCCTCTGTACTTCCCTTCAGTTCAATTCAGTCACTCAGTCGTGTCCGACTCTTTGTGACCCCATGAATTGCAGCATGCCAGGCCTCCCTGTCCATCACCAACTCCCGGAGTTCACTCAAACTCACATCCATCGAGTCGGTGATCCCATCCAGCCATATCATCCTCTGTTGTCCCCTTCTCCTCCTGCCCCCAATCCCTCCCAGCATCAGAGTCTTTTCCAATGTGAACTCCTCGCATGAGGTGGCCAAAGTATTGGAGTTTCACCTTTAGCATCAGTGCTTCCAAAGAACACCCAGAACTGATCTCCTTTAGAATGGACTGGTTGGATCTCCTTGCAGTCCAAGGGACTCTCAAGAGTCTTCTCCAACACCACAGTTCAAAAGTATCAATTATTTGGTGCTCATCTTTCTTCACAGTCCAACTCACATCCATGCATGACCACTGGAAAAACCATAGCCTTGACTAGACGGACCTTTGTTGGCAAAGTCATGTGTCTGCTTTTGAATATGCTGTCCAGGTTGGTTGTAACTTTCCTTCCAAGGAGTAAGCATCTTTTAATTTCATGGCTACAGTCACCATCTGCAGTGATTTTGGAGCCCCCCAAAATAAAGTCTGACACTGTTTCCACTGTTTCCTCGTCTATTTCCCATGAAGTGATGGGACCAGATGCCATGATCTTAGTTTTCTGAATGTTGAGCTTTAAGCCAACTTTTTCACTCTCCTCTTTCACTTTTATCAAGAGGCTTTTTAGTTCCTCTTCACTTTCTGCCACAAGGGTGGTGTCATCTGCATATCTGAGGTTATTGATATTTCTCCCGGCAATCTTGATTCCAGCTTGTGCTTCTTCCAGCCCAGCGTTTCTCATGATGTACTCTGTATAGAAGTTAAATAAGCAGGGTGACAATATACAGCCTTGACGTACTCCTTTTCCTATTTGGAACCAGTCTGTTGTTCCATGTCCAATTCTAACTGTTGCTTCCTGACCTGCATATAAGCTTCTCAAGAAGCAGGTCAGGTGGTCTGGTATTCCCATCTCTCTCAGAATTTTCCACAGTTTATTGTGATCCACACAGTCAAAGGCTTTGGCATAGTCAGTAAAGCAGAAATAGATGTTTTTCCGGAACTCTCTTGCTTTTTCCATGATCCAGTGGATGTTGGCAATTTGATCTCTGGTTCCTCTGCCTTTCCTAAAACCAGCTTGAACATCTGGAAGTTCACGGTTCACGTATTGCTGAAGCCTGGCTTGGAGAATTTTGAGCATTATTTTACTAGCGTGTGAGATGAGTGCAATTGTGCGGTAGTTTGAGCATTCTTTGGCATTGCCTTTCTTTGGAATTGGAATGAAAACTGACCTTTTCCAGTCCTGTGGCCACTGCTGAGTTTTCCAAATTTGCTGGCATATTGAGTGCAGCACTTTCACAGCATCGTCTTTCAGGATTTGAAATAGCTCAACTGGAATTCCATCACCTCCAGTAGCTTTGTTCGTAGTGATGCTTTCTAAGGCCCACTTGACTTCACATTCCAGGATGTCTGGCTCTAGGTGAGTGATCACACCATTGTGATTATCTGGGTCGTGAAGATCTTTTTTGTACAGTTCTGTGTATTCTTGCCACCTCTTCTTAATATCTTCTGCTTCTGTTAGGTCCAGACCATTTCTGTCCTTTATCGAGCCCATCTTTGCATGAAATGTTCCCTTGGTATCTCTACTTTTCTTGAAGAGATGTCTAGTCTTTCCCATTCTGTTGGTTTCCTCTATTTCTTTTCATTGATCGCTGAGGAAGGCTTTCTTATCTCTCCTTGCTATTCTTTGGAACTCTGCATTCAGATGCTTATATCTTTCCTTTTCTCCTTTGCTTTTTGCTTCTCTTCTTTTCACAGCTATTTGTAAGGCCTCCCCACACAGTCATTTTGCTGTTTTTGCATTTCTTTTCCATGGGGATGGTCTTGATGCCTGTCTCCTTTACAATGTCACGAACCTCCTTCCATAGTTCATCAGGCACTCTGTCTATCAGATCTAGGCCCTTGAATCTATTTCTCACTTCCACTGTATAGTCATAAAGAATTTGATTTAGGTCACACCTGAATGGTCTAGTGGTTTTCCCTACTTTCTTCAATTTAAGACTGAATTTGGCAATAAGGAGTTCATGATCTGAGCCATAGTCAGCTCCCGGTCTTGTTTTTGCTGACTGTATAGAGCTTCTCCATCTTTGGCTGCAAAGAATATAATCAATCTGATTTCGGTGTTGACCATCTGGTGATGTCCATGTGTAGAGTCTTCTCTTGTGTTGTTCGAAGAGGGTGTTTGCTATGACCAGTGCGTTCTCTTGGCAAAACTGTATTAGTCTTTGCCCTGCTTCATTCCGTATTCCAATGCCAAATTTGCCTGTTACTCCAGGTGTTTCTTGACTTCTGACTTTTGCATTCCAGTCCCCTATCATGAAAAGGACATCTTTTGGGGGTGTTAGTTCTAAAAGGTCTTGTAGGTCTTCATAGAACGGTTCAACTTCAGCTCCTTCAGCATTACTGGTTGGGGCATAGACTTGGATTACCGTGATATTGAATGGTTTGCCTTGGAAACGAACAGAGATCATTCTGTCGTTTTTGAGATTGCATCCAAGTACTGCATTTCAGACTCTTTTGTTGACCATAAAGGCTAGTCCATTTCTTCTAAGGGATTCCTGCCCACAGTAGTAGATATAATGGTCATCTGAGTTAAATTCACCCATTCCAGTCCATTTTAGTTTGCAGATTTCTAGAATGTTGACGTTCACTCTTGCCATCTCCTGTTTGACCACTTCCAATTTGCCTTGATTCATGGACCTGACATTCCAGGTTCCTATGCAATATTGCTCTTTACAGCATTGGACCTTGCTTCTATCACCAGTCACATCCACAGCTGGGTATTGCTTTTGCTTTGGCCCCATCTCATCATTCTTTCTGGAGTTATTTCTCCACTGATCTCCAGTAGCATACTGGGCACCTACTGACCTGGGGAGTTCCTCTTTCAGTGTCCTATCATTTTGCCTTTTCATACTGTTCATGGGGTTCTCAAGGCAAGAATATTGAAGGGGTTTGCTCTTCCCTCCTCCAGTGGGCCACATCCTGTCAGACCTCTCCACCATGACCCGCCCGTCTTAGGTGGCCTCACAGGGCATGGCTTCGAGTCACTCACTTAGACAAGGCTGTGGTCCGTGTGATCAGATTGACTAGTTTTCTGTGATTATGGTTTGTGTGTCTGTCCTCTGATGCCTCTCGCAACACCTACCGTCTTACTTGGGTTTCTCTTACCTTCAGCTTGGGGTATCTCTTCACGGCTGCTCCAGCAGAGCTCAGCTAAGTGCACTGCTGCATTCTAAATAGTTCCACACGTCTATCTTCCTGTTTTTTAAATTCTGCATTGAGTTGTATCTAGTCTATTGTTTAGCCCTTCCACTCATTTTAAAGTTATAACTATATTTTTATTTCTATACATTTTCTATTAACATGTTGGTCTTTTTCAGAGCTGCTATCATTTATAATGTTCTTTCATATCTTGTATGTCTATAAGTATTTTTAAGTGTTTAACTTTTAGTCACTGGAAACACTTTTTGGATTGTTCTTGTGTTTGAAATTCTCAGGATACTGATTCTCCTGTGTTTTGTCTGGTGACTGGCATGTTCTAGGCTGCGTCCTCACGTGCTCTGTGTTTCCCAACTGAGATTGTGTTCACCGAGGCCTTTCCTGAAGTGACCCCACGAGGCCCCTGTTTTCTCCAGGGCTGTTCTGCACTGTCTTCTGCCAGGCAGTCTAGGGACCCTACGTGCAGCATCATCCCAGGACCGGTTTTGTGCTGATGTCTCAGCTTGAAGATCTGCGGCATTTCCTAGCCTACTGTCACTTCCGGGATGCAGCCCTTCAGAGTTCCAGCTTTGTGGGGGAATTTCAAGTCCAATTTCTTGCTTCATGTGGATCAAAGCCTCCATCTCCTGTTCTCAGGTAGACGTTAAAATTTGAACTCTGGGTTACAGTAGCTGATTCTGCTCCCTCCTCTGGGCAGCACAAGTTCTAGACACATATTATTACAGGCTTTTTTTTTTTTCCTTTATTTTTTGCACCTGGAGATTTCCCCTTCCTTTCATAATCTACTCAGCTATCAATGTTTTCAAGTGTTATTCGCAAATCTAGGAGTATGTTTCAGTAGGAGCTTTAGTTTATCATGTTTCACCATCATTCTGGACTCTTCTTGGCTCAGTACTATCTTATTCTGAGCTAATTGTCGTACATGGAACAGATTGTGGAAGAGAAAGGGACAGACTTAACTCTCTGATCACCTGTTCTAGCAATCTGTCCAAAGCACAGCCCAACTGAGTGCCCAACATTTAGTCCTTTGCCCAGTAAAAAACTCAGCCTGACGTAAGGGAGCTGGAAGCTGTTGGCCCACACGGTATCTCATCAAGGCGTGGCAGTGTCAGACTGGACCTCAAGCCCACGATGGAGGTGTCTTGTTGACACTTTGCCTTTGAAATTGACTCCTGAGCAGTCTTGCTGAATCTCACCTAAACGTTTATAAGGAGCAGAATTCAACTTAGAAAATGGAATATGTTTTTCTCCTGTACACCAGAAATGTAAGCTCAGTGTGTTTTTTTTTTCTTTTTTTGAAGTAAGAAAATATCAAGAAAGGAACATTTTTTTCCCTTGAGTTTGAAAATGGACAGCCACAACTCAATTATATTTTGATATGGTTTATTGACTCTGACTTTTACTTTATTAGTACTTTCTTCCAAGTTGCTGACCATGCTTTGTTCCCATGACTTCCATTTTTCCTAACTGAGGGACTAGTTGGGAGCAAACAGCATTACTTTGGTTTTATTGAGAGCTGGAGAGGTCAATAGATTTATGCACGAAACAGAGATGGCCAGACCACCAAAACAAATGCTGTGCACTTGAGCGGACCCACCTCCATGGCCCCAGACAAAATTGCTTTTTCTTGGAAGTACATTTTAGAGCTATTCGCTGAAGTTTCATCAAGAGAATAGGCTTATGAAACCCACAGCTGCCTTGAAAGAGCAACATGGTTGAGACCCTGGCCACTAAGTCAGGCAGCAAGCCGAGACTAAAAGCACAGCTTTGGAGGCAGCTGGGATCCCGCCACTGTTGCCTGCGACCTGAGTGATCTGGGAAGACACGTGGAACCTCTGTGAGCTGTAGTTTCCTCACCTGCAAAATAGGGGTGGGGGAGTCCCCATTATGATGGGACTGTGATGAGGATTAAAGGAGAGCTTGCAGCCAGGCACGCTAAGTCTCCCAGAAACCCTAATGATTACTCACCTGAAGCTGCGTGTTTGGAGCCCACCTAGGCTTTTCTCTGGGATGGATTTCCTCCTCCGAACCCCTACAATCTCTTCTCCCCTCAGGCAGTGAGGACCTTTGGACTGATCAGGCTTCTTCCATCGTGGCTGCGAGTTCTAAACCGGATTTACCTCTCCATTCATTCAGCTCCCCACCTGCATATCTGTGCTCTGTGTTTTCCAGGTCTGACTTTGGCGTTATCAACCTTATGTTTTCTCTCATTCTAGCTTTTTTTTTTTTTAATCCATATTTGTTATGCAGGGCAAAGATAGAATGAAATATTCAAGGGCCTAGCACTTTATGCTTAATGGACCTTTCTTTCCTTTAAAATGTTTTTCTTTCTTCTTTTGCCCTTCCTTTCTTCGTACTTCCTACGCTTTCTCTGCTGTATAGTATTTACTAACAAATCAATCCTTTCCTTTTTGTGATAAAGTCCTAGTCACGTTTCAGAAGGCATCCTGTAGTTCATCTGTTAGTGGGATATCCCTTTGAAAAGCAGCAGCGGTGACTGCAGTGGACGTCAGCAGCCCGGCAGAGTGCATCAGGGAGGGAAGATGAGCCGAGTTTCACGCAGGGGGAGGGAGTGGGGTTCCAGCCTCGGCCCCCACCCGCTCACGCCGTCTCTGCAGCCGGGCTGTGCTCTGTAAGCAGAGGCGACAGTGTCCCCCTGTCAGGACTGCCCCATGGTTACAGCCAGTGATGTCACGTGGGCGTGAGTTTCTAGAAGCTGCACAGCTTTATAATTGCCAACTGTCCTTATCGCTGCTACTGTTACTATTGACAAAGTGGCTTCAGTTTTTTAAAAGGTATGTGATGCCAAGGCCCAGAGCTTTCATCAGTCTTGTCAATATTTGGAATTTAAAATTTGTTTCCATACCTAAGTCATACAAGCTTCTGGGACAAGTTTGTGTCCATGTGTTTCCTGGGAGTAGACGTCTGGGGTGGTCATTTTGAGTATCCAACAGAGTACACGCCGTGTGGTGGATGGTCATTTCATTTGTTGACCAAATGAGAGAGTGAATGAATGGCATGGAGAGACAGACAGATGTCTAACCTCCCAGGCAGAGGTGCCAAACATTACAGGCACTTCCCCCAAGGCCCTTTGTCACTGTGACCACCAATGGTCCTGGGGTCCCCACCAAGACCACCAGACTGCTTTGCTGCTGACAGTGAGCTGATGGGTCAGCAGGGCTGTCGTGGGGGGAAGGACCGGGGTGAACAGAGGGCCAGTGAGGAGAGCCAGGGAGCCCTGGCCAGCTCGCCGTGGGGCGAGGTCCTGCTCAGCCTGTGCCGTGGGTTCCTGGGTGGGCTGCCCCAGAAGCCATCATCACTCAGGTCTGTGGCGAGCACTCCACCCTGGACCACAAAGCCGCCGTGGTCCCGATGCTGGATCCCGTGATCCCATGAAACACGTTGCTCGGATGATGAGTGTTTAATCAGCTCTCCCTGCCATATTCCAGCCTAGAGTCTATGTCCAGAGGAAGCCTGTGCTCCCAGCCGAGGCCCTGTTTGGTTGCTCCCGCCCTCAAACTCTCACTGTTT
This sequence comes from Oryx dammah, assembly GCF_014754425.2. Lineage (NCBI taxonomy): Eukaryota > Metazoa > Chordata > Mammalia > Artiodactyla > Bovidae > Oryx > Oryx dammah. Next base: position 3,066,813 of record NW_024070195.1, read on the forward strand.
GTCAAGGGATGACGCGACTATTAGACCCAGAGGGTCTCTTCTCAAAAGCATTTGCAAAATAACCATAAACCATGGACATTTGCATAAATTTCTCTTCACTAATGTGTGCCTCCTTTGTAACTAACTGGTCGCCGAGTCTTGTAACATAGTCAGCCATTCCCTCCAGGACTCAGTACAGAACTAAAACCTCTACGATATGCACTCTCACAGGGAGCTCCAGCACACACTCCTGGGTCGCGTGGCTCTTAATTCAGACGGCTGACATGGTTTTTATATGGTGTTATACCTCTAGAACCCTCCGTTGTTGGGGGCTGTAAAAGCTAGTTTAACAACCTCTGGATACAGTGAAACCGCCAGGAGCAAGGGCCCACCCACCTTTCACGGGCTTCCTTAGGCCCCCAGTCCTGAGCTCTGGTTTCAGTTGAGGCTTCTTTGATGTTGTTTAGTTGCCAAGTCTTGTCTGACTCTGCGACCCCATGGACTGTAGCCCTCCAGGCTCCGCTGTCCATGGGATGCTCCAAGCAAGAACACCGGAGTGGGTTGCCATTTCCTTCTCCAGGCGATCTTCCCAACTCAGGGATCAAACCCATGTCTCCTGCACTGCAGGCATATTCTTTCCCATCTGAGCCACAAGGGAAGCCCTGAAGCTTCTTAACCAGAGTCTTAAGGCCGTCTCCCTGCAGATCAGGCAGCCTCCGGACGTCTCCTCATTGGACCCCTTATACCTGGAGCATACACCCAGCGTCCTTTGCTGAAACGAAAGAGGAGACATAATGAACACCCCCTCCAGTAACACGTGTGTCGTTCACCGCCTGGCACAGGGTCCTCGACCTTCACCTGTCAAATGCTGCTCATGCTTAAGCTCTAGGTGGAAGTTCATCTCCGCACCAGTCTTTTCTCACCCCGGTCACCTACAGCCTGTGCCATGCGTCCAGCACTCGGCGCTGACAGCCTTGCCTGGGGGTGGCCACGCCACGCATCCACGTCTCAGCCCCCACGCGGGTGGTAATCTCCCCGCTTGTGTGTCTTGTTTTGGGGCGCTTCTTCCCCTCACCTGCCGCTGTGTCGTGCACAGAACGGCCACTGCGTATTTATGTATTGATGAAGCAATGCTATTATTCCCCATTCTGTATCTCCTGCAGTTTCTGCCTCAACGCAGAATACATCAGCGCAGGTCGACTGACTGAGCTGAAAACGTAGCACGTCACCTACCCAAAATCTTGTGTTTTGTGCCCCAACTCATCCACTGGGATGCCAGCTCGTTCGGGAAGCCGCCACGTACCAGCCTGGAGTTAAAGTTAGCTGTGTCGACTTGGGCTGGGCAGACGCAGCCGGGGAGGAAAAGAAAACCTCTTCCAAATTTTCCCCACAAAGGAAGAGCACGGAGCTTTGGAAATCTGTGCCGCATGAGACGTTACTTCAAGTTTGTTAGAAATGTAGGAGGGCGGCTTGGAAGACAATGGAAATGTCGCAAAGAATTTTTCAAATGTGGTAAACTTTGTGACAGCATGGTGAGCTTCGAAACCACTTGTGTGAAAGGCAGGGCAGCCTGGTTGCTAAGTTAGTGACGCCAGAAGCTGAGCCGTCTGGGCAGGCGGAAGCTAAGCACACCCTTCTCTTAGGATGGTCCTGCCCCTGCTGAGCAGGGGCCTGGTGGGGTTTTTCATCATTGTTTTGGATTTGTCTGTTTTTAGTATAAATTTGAATTCCCAATTTCCATTTCTAGCAATAGCCAACTAGGTGGTTTGGGCCAACTCTCCTCCAAAAGGAGAAGCTTAAGGTGCTGAAATCCACAGAACATGAAATTCACCCCCACCACCGTTCTTCAGTGACTCTGATACCGTCACGCTCCGGTGCAGCCGTCACCACCATCCGCCTCCTGAACGTCCTTATCTTCCCCCATCACCACCACCCTCCTCCTTCGCTCAGCGGAACCCTGCCCGCCTTGAACACTGAGTCTCCATCCCCTCCCTCAGACCCTGCGACCACCACTCTCTCCTCCGTCTCTTTGAGTCTGGCTGCTCTTGGAAACTCGTGGGAGTGGAGCTGTGTAACCTCTGACCTTTGGCGTCTGCCCCGTTTCACCAACCAGAACGCCTCCCAGCTCCCCCCAGGCTGCAGCACGTGTCTTCTTGCATCCGTTTGTACAGGTGACGGGGCTGAAGCTCAGGCTTGTCCGAGGTCTTTGCGGCCTTTCTCTGTGGCCCCACCTGAGGCTGCAGAATCTTTGGGCACACGAATAATAAGACCAATTGTCAGCTGTAGCCCGAACTGTATGGAACACGTGGCATGTACTATCGTCGTTTGGTCCTTCAGAAACCCCGTGAGCCCGGACACGTGGCATGTACTATCGTCGTTTGGTCCTTCAGAAACCCCGTGAGCCCGGGATCTGCATCTGAGAGTGAGAGCCTGGGTCAGACGAGGAGCTGGGCCGAGACCCAGACCAGGGAAGTGGTAGGGCTGGGCCGAGCTGCCCCTGTCTGCCTCCCCCCGAGAGAGGCTTTTAGGAAACTTCCCCAGAGCAGTTGCTTTCATCAGGATATGCAGTAGAGGCTGAGAACTCTGGCCCCCAGCCCAGAAGGCCAGGGCAGAGTCTCCTCCTCCCCACCTAGTGGCATGAGATACCCTCCCCCTCCCCACTCTGCCCGAGAAGACGCAGGGAAATTTCCAGGATCCTTGAGAATGAAGTGGGCGGGGAGTGGGGGGAGCGGACGCCTCCCTGAGGACTTGACAAGTATCTGATGTGAAGCGGCTCGCCTTGCCGGCACAGCCTGCGTCTCCGAGGACCTCTTCAGCTGCCGGCGTGCGGGCAGCCGGGGAGCCAGGGGTACTGGGGCCCGGGGTGGGGGCCGCTCTGGAAGCGAACCTCTCTCCCAGGTCCCCCCCTACCGCTCCGTCGGGGCCTGGAGTGGAGTTTCGTTCCCCAGACAGTGACTGTCAGAAGAAGCATCTGGCTGGTTTCTGGTGAATGACTCCAAGAACAGAAATCCCTGTGGGAAGAAATTGCCGCTACAGAGGCTGTGCGAGGCAGTGGTGTCCACCTGCGAACACGGGGGCGCGCTCAGAGTGGCCCATGGGAGCGGCAGGCCTGAGACCGTCTGAGCCTGAGACGTGAACGACACTCAAAGCATGTGACGCGGGGAGGGGTGGCAGACAGTGGTGGACGGCGGCCCAGGACGGCGGCCAAGGACGGCGGCCAAGGACGGCGGCCCAGGACGGCCCGGGGGTCTGCTCTGACCCGAGACCCACCTCCTGCAGGACGTCTTCCTTGGCTAGCCCGCCCGGCTCTCACCCGCCCCTGCAATGCCAGCTACTGCCCCTGGCTTCCACCACCAGTGCCCCCAGGGCGGCTGCACCCCACTCTGCCCTTCCCTGAAGCCCCTCAGGTAGGCACCCCTTCCCCTTCGTCCACATGGACTCAGCAGAGGCTCGGCCCGGCTGGCTTGTTCCCCCGGGACCTCCGCTGTTGCCCACAGTGTCACCTGGGATGCAGAGCCAGGGTGAGCCAGCCATCGCTTGGTCCAGCCTGCCCCCGGGAGGTCACATGGCCGGGGCTGGGGCCTGGGTGCTTTCTTGCATTAAACCCACGAAACCTCTGTTCTCTGAAAGCCCAGGGCAGTTCATTAGGAGCCAGGCACACAGTCCCTGGACCCGAGGTCTTGTGACCAGGATTTCATTTCTCCTCTCCCCTTTGGCTTTTTTAATACAGCGAAGGTCGGAGAGGGGCAGGGGGCTGTGGCTTGCTTAGTGTGCAGAGCACTCGTTTAAGTCGCGTCCAGCTCTGAGCGGTAATTCTCATCTCTCCCTGACTCCCAGCCCGGCCCCTGGGGTGTTCACGCCCTATTCCCTCCCCGCCACCCCTTCTCTCCTCATCAGCAGCACGAGTCGGGGGTGGGACAGGCCGCCCAGGGCCGTCAGGCTCTCATCAGCGTGTGTGGGTCCCACACTAGCAGACCAGCCCAGGAGGCACGTGTCACCAGCACACCGCAGCCTGGGAGCCGCACCCACGGACCGCAGGGGGCGGGGGAGGGAGTGGAGGCTGCAGCTCCGGGTTCTCTCTGCCTCATGCCCCGTCCCCTCCTGATCCCCTTTCCAGCGCACTCTTCCCTCTCCTGAGCCTCCCGGTGGGGCCAGGGGTCTGCTGTGTGGCTGTCAGGCTGGGCTTCAGCATCACTTGAGCCAGGGGTGAGTCTGGGGTTGCACTGCCCTTAACTCCAAGAACCGCACCTGCCCCGGGACAGCGCATCGCCTTGGGAGCAGCCAAGCAGGTGTGTCCCTGTGCACTGCGTATGCGGCGACCCATTCTGGGTGGCGTCCAGCGCACCACTGAGAACGGAAGGAGCTGGAGAGCAGCAGTGAGCCTCACGGTACCTTCTTCCCACTGATGGATTGTTGGTTTACAACATGCCCTTAGTTTCGGCTGTACATCACAGCGGTTCAGTGTTTCTTGTAGATAATCCGTGCAAAGTGATTATAAAATATTGGCTGTTTTCCCTGTACTGTAGGTCCCAGCCTCACTGCTTATTTATTTTGTGTCCAGCAGTTTGCTCCTTTTCATCCCCCTTCTCTTTTTGCCCTCCCCCAACTCCTCCCCTCTGGTAGCCACTGGTTTGTTCTCTGGGAGCCTCTGTTCTCTGGGGTGTGCACCCAGAGCGGGGTACACGTGGCAGCTCTGTGTCCCCGGCTCACAGGGTAGCTCTGTGCACCCAGGTCAAGGGGCAGCTCTGTGTGCCCGGCTCACGGGGCAGCTCTGTGTGCCCAGGTCATGGGGCAGCTCTGTGTGCCCGGCTCACGGGGAAGGTCTGTGTGCCCAGGTCATGGGGCAGCTCTGTGTGCCCGGCTCACAGGGTAGCTCTGTGCACCCAGGTCAAGGGGCAGCTCTGTGTGCCCGGCTCACGGGGCAGCTCTGTGTCCCTGGCTCACGGGGCAGCTCTGTGTGCCCAGCTCACGGGGCTGCTCTGTGTCCTCGGCTCTCTGTGTGCCCGGGTCACGGGGCAGCTCTGTGTGCCTGGCTCACGGGGAAGCTCTGTGTGCCCAGGTCATGGGGCAGCTCTGTGTGCCTGGCTCACGGGGAAGCTCTGTGTGCCCGGGTCACGGGGCAGCTCTGTGTGCCTGGCTCACGGGGAAGCTCTTTGTGCCTGGGTCAGGGGGTAGCTCTGTGTGCCCGGGTCATGGGGCAGCTCTGGGTACCTGGGTCACAGGGCAGCTCTGTGTCCCCGGCTCCCGTGGTAGCTGTATCCCCGGCTCACAGGGTATTTCTGGGTACTTGGTCACGTGATAGGTCTGTGTGCCCGGGTCTCGTGGTAGCTGTGTGTGCCCAGGTCACATGGAAGCTCTGTGTGCCCGGGTCATGGGGTAGCTCTGTTTAACTTGTTGAGGAGACACTGCCCTATTGAACACCCTTGCCTGGCTCACGTCCAGCCCTGACTCGCTGTGTGGATGTGGCCCAGCGACCTGTGCCCTCTCGGCCTCCTCATTTGTGTGTCAGGACGGTGGTGTGGTCTCCCCCTGAGGGCCGCGGGGGCCGTGATGCTGACGTGGACGTAAAGGGCTGAGCGCAGCGCCTGGCGTGTAAAAGGGGCTGCATCCGTGTCTGCTGCTGTTTCTCCGATGGGGGAGCCGTGGCGGACGAAAGACTCAGAAGCTTTAGGGCTGAAAGAAGCCACATTAAGAGGATGTAGAAGAATCAGAGAGGCCCTATCCAGACCGTTGGGGCTGGCCCTTCCAGGCGTCCCTCCCTGTCTGGGGACTCCATCTTCTCACCTGCTCCACCCTGAGCCATGCAGACCCTTCAGCTCCATGGTCTTCGTGGCTGGGCCACTCCTCGGGGGCGGGAGATTCGGTCCTGCACTCAGACAAGGCCCAGGTTTCCCCGCCAGTAAAAGGAGGACCAGATACGTCCACCGTCTAAAAGCTCCAAATACAAGTCTCTAGGGAACAGACAAAAGGCACTGCTTTCTCCGTCTCACCAGTGATGCTAGGAAGAGGCGAACCTGGTTGGTTTTCAGTTGAATCGACTGAATTATCGCCAGCTATTCTGCCAAATACTGTTTCTCTCCATTTTTAAGATTAATCCATATGTTCATGATTCATTACACCCAGCTTCTCACAGTGTTTTATAAAAGCTGTTTGAAGCCCAAGAATCCTTACGGGGGCCTTCTCGGAAGCACTCAGGAGCGAGGAGATAAAACTTTGCCCACTTGTCTTTGGTGGGAAGTCTCAGCCTGGCGAGTCTGCGTTTCAGCTGAGAGACGGAGGCCTGCGTGAACCCCTGGAAAAATGTAATAACAGTGGCGTGAGGACACTTACATCTCGCACTCGTGAATCTTGAGAGTGTCCAGGCCGTGGGGCCCTCTGCCCGCGTCTCCTCTGCAGTCAGGAAAGGTCGTCGGAGTCTGCACTGTTGCCCCGTCGATGGAGACGCTGGGGGTCAGGACGTATGTCGTAGCCTGGAAATGAGGCGCCAGCTCGAGGCCGCCAGGCTTGCAGGGCCTGTGTGGTCGGGGAGGGAGGAGGAAGATGGGCCCCATGCAGGCCTCGGGGACCCACCTCCCTGCAGGAGACTGTCCTCCGACCTTGCTGGGGCCCTGTCTGCTGACAGCCTGGGCCCAGGTCCCGTCGCCACGCCTATTCTAGTAAATGTTTGCAGCCCTTGGTTTCTCTGCCCTTTTTCTCCTCCTTAACTAACTGACCCTCCCCTAGAACCCTCCGTGACTCAGAACCCTTGACCCAGGAGCCCCCAGCGGCCGCGGGAGGCTGTCCAGTGGGGCCTAGCTGGGCTCCACCTCTGCACGGACGCGGCTGCTTGGGGACCCGGGCAGTTCAGGCCTTACCCGTCCAGCCCCACTGCGAGGCCTGCCTGGGGGCCTCCTGCAGCTTGCACACAGCCTCTGCATCAGGCGCCGTGGCCTGGGGTCCCTCGAGGGCTCCACAAAGGCTTTGCTTCCGGGAACCAGGAGGCACAGTGGAGACGAGGCTCCTATGGGCCGAGAGCTTGGGGCGCCCCATGTTGACCCTCCCTCCCATCTGCCATCCCCTCAGGATGCTGACAGCATTGCCTCCATCACCATTAGAGGTAGGAGTGGGAGGAGGGAGGGGAAGAACAGGGAGACCCAGAGGCCAGGACGAGGCTGGCCCGCCCCCACGAGGCCTGAACGCAGATGGCCGCCCCAGGGTCCGGTGATTGTACGGGAGTTCATTCAGCAGCTTTTATGCAGCACCTGCTGTATGCCAGGCACTGCTCTGGGCACCAGAAGAGCAGAGTGTGAAGCCCGCCAGGAGTGCACTGCGTCGGCACGGGCCCGCCTGCAGCCCACAGGGCGCGTCTTTGCTTCTGGTAGGACAGCTTTATTGAGACGTGATTCAGACATCATACACCCATTTAAAGTGTTCAGCCTAGTGGTTTTTATAATATTCACCACCATCTCACTCCAGACATCCCATTACCCTTAGCACTCACTCCATTGCCCAGCTGCACCCCCAGCCCAGGGCTTCAGGAATCTGCCTTCTGTCCGTGTGGACTTGCTGTTCTGGACATTTCGTTAGATGGAGTCGTATAAGGTGTGGCCTTTCGTGCCTGGCGCCTCTCAGTGGAGCACGGGGCGTTCAGGTTCATCTGGCCTGTAGCACTAGAACGCCCTTTCTCTTCATGGCTGCGTAATTCTCCACACGGAGGGAGAGTGTTTGTCCACCCACCAGGTGAAGGGCTCTTGGGTCGTTTCCACTTTTGGGCTGGCGTGACTGCTGCTGCTCTGAACATTCACATGCCGGTTCGTGTGTGGACACACGCCTTCGCTTCTCTTGAGCGTATACCCAGGGAGGCGTCACTGGACCGGAGGGTGACGGTGCGTTTCAGCGTTTGAAGGACTGTCGGTGTGCGACCCTCAGGTTCGTCCAGCTCTTTGCCCGACGGCTGCACAACTTGACGTCCGCACAGCCAGGGGTGTGGAGAGGCCACCCAGAGGCCCTCGGCTCAAGGGTCTGGGCCGAGGGCACGTGGCACGTGGTGCCGGGCTGACATCCCTGGGCCTTCCCCGGGACCACTCGTCACTCCAGCTTCGTCACCTGCAGCGGGGACGGCAGGGCTGGCTGGGCCAGGGCTGAAGAGGAGGGATTTGGTGGCTTAGCTTCAGGAGAGAGACGGAGGTGTCCGTGGGGGGTGGTGCCGGAGGCCCAGGTTTGCCAGCTGGTGCCCACACCTCCCTGCTGAGGTGTTGGGCACCCGAGGGTCGGCAGCTGCCGCACTGCAGACGTGCTGTCGCGATCCGCATTGCGGCTTCCCCAGCTGTGCCGTGGGGCCAGGCCCGCAGCCGCCTGGTGCAGGCAGGGACTGGTGACTTGTCTGCACGACACGGGGAGGGCACCGCCATCTGTGTGCTGCCCGTGGCCTGCAGGTTCCTAACCCGCTCTGCTGGCCAGAGTCCCCCAGGGAGACCCGGGCCCCCCAGCTCCGACTCAGTCTCCAGGAAAGCCTGCTGCTCCCTCCCGTGGCACACCTGCCCACACTCACACACCTGCCCGCACTCACATCTGCCCACACTCACACACCTGCACACACTCACACCTGCCCGCACTCA
>NW_024070195.1:3080388-3209833 GCF_014754425.2 Oryx dammah
CTCTCTCCCGTCCTCCAGGACACACAGGACCAGTCACTGCTACCGCATCACCTACCGCCACATGGAGCGCACGCTGACGCAGAGCGAGGTCGGGCGCATCCACCAGGCCGTGCAGGAGGCGGCCGTGCGGCAGCTGGGCGTCGAAGGCAGGTTTTGAGGCCCTGCTTCCCGGGCTCGGCGCTCCCGGAGCTCCAGGGCTGCTGAGTGAAGGAGAGAAGGATCCCATCTGTGGACTGAGGCATCCGTCATCCTGCGGTAAACGGGTCAGTTCCAGGACTCTCAGAAAATAAAGCATTGCTCTCGAGAACCTGTGGACATTTGTCTTTCGTTTGGGAGAAGCGGGGAGGCACGGTAAGGCAAGAGCGCCCTTCCGCTCCTTTTAGAGACACTTTGCCTGTGGGCGCTTGGGCTGCTTAATCAGTCCCTGGAGTCCGCTAAAGTAAACACCAGACATGGTTTCTTGCCTGACAGGCTCTTCCCAGAATGAGTGAAGCCACACCGAGGGACGGGCTGCAGACGCCGGAAGGTTTCCTGCATCAGCTCCCAGCCCATCTCCCTGCTTCTGCTCCTCAAAGGGCAGGAGCGCGGGCTGCGGAGGAGACGCCGGGCTCCTTGGAGGCAGAGGGAATGGGCAGGATTTTATTTCCTTTTCACTGGAGCCCAGCCTTTGGCCCCAGGGCCTGGGTGGAGTTGCCTCCTGTCCCCAGGGAGGAGAGCCTTGGCCACAGGGCTGGGAGACCCATGACCTGATGGGACCCGTCCTGGAAGCCCAGGAGATTTGTTTCCTGACCAGTGGCCTCTGCTCCCGAGACGACCTTTATGGGGGACTGCGGCGCTTTGGCGTCCCCCCGTTTCCATGTCCGGCACTTCTGTGGTCTGCCTGCCCCACTCCTGACCACTTTTCCTACTCAGATTCCCTCCTCAGCGTGATGCTGGAGGCCAATGGTGGACCACACGCACTGGGATAAATATCAGATGAGCGTGCCCGTTCGCAGCTGGCGGTGGGGCGGCCAGGCGCTCCAGTGGGAGGCACGGCCCCATGTCATTTTGCCTTGTTATCCGCAGGCTGCTTCTCATGGACTTTCAAGGGAATCCAGCGCAGGCCACACGCCAGCCCGGCCGAGCCGCGGGCCAGGGCCCAGGAGTGGACGTGCGCAGTGCCCCAGGGGACTGCTGATCTTTCCACCAGGGGCCTTTGCTTGCAGACATTCCTGACCCGGCCTGGGATCCCTTTGAGCCCCCAAACCAGTTAGGCGTTCATGGAAATGCTCCCCTCAAGCCAGCTGAGGGGGTTACGCTCAGAAAACATGCCGCTGCTCATTGGCCAACCACCAGAGCTCAGAGATGTCTGGGGCCAAGCACCGCGCGGGGGACGGGGAGGGCGGATGTTCAGGGTGGCGGGGGTGAGGGGTGGGGGTCTTACAGAGGGCTTTCCTGAAGGTTCCTCTCAACACGATGAGATGTAGTCAGCCCTCTCGTGAGGGGCCTTAACCAGGAACACGCCAGGCAGGGGCGGCCTCACCCGGGCCTGCTGCCCCAGACTCGGAACCTGCAGCTACACGGGGTTGCCAGGCCCCTCCTGCTCCCAGGCCTTTGTTCTGTTTCCACAAGACCTCAGCCCCATGAGCTTATGCAGCCCCCTCAGTCTGCTCTGGGTACTGGCGCTCCTGCCAAAGGTGGGCCCGCCTACCAGGGGCACCGGGGGACGCCCAGCTCCTGACTTCTTCATGGGAGTGAAAAAGAATAATGAAGAAGAAGAAAAGAAAAAAGAAAAGGTGATCCCTGAGATGACTGACACTCTGCACTTGGGGACAGATGACTCTGCTTCGGGCAGCGTGGTGACCAGCACCAGGGCCATCGCCACACCCGCTGGGGGGGCCCGCCCCTCCTTCTCAGAGCAGGGACCGTGGTGCAACCCCTGCGAGCTGAGATCACGAGGCCAAGGACAGGCCTAGGGTCCTCCGGGCGGCGGGGAGCAGAGCTGGAACTCGAGGCCCCCCTCCGTAAGACCAAAGCCTTCCCGCCAGCCCTGTGCCTGCCAGGACGGACGGCGGACGAGCACATGGTGGCCACGCCTTGCCCTCTGCAGCCTCAAGCCCAAGCCAAGGGGTGCGCCCCCCACGGTCTCTGCTGCTCGAGTGCAAGCCAGCAAGCCTTAAAGAGGGCTTGGTGTGCACATGCTTCCAAAGGACGCGGGTGACCAGGCCACACTGAGTTAACCAGGAGACCTCAAGGAGGGCGAGTGAACCTGGTTAAACTGCAAGGATCCATCAGTGGAATCAGCGAGTTCCGCTGTAAAGCCGCACGTCCAGCCGGGTCGCAGCTGCACCCCAGCTGCTGGCGTCCGTGTGCAGGACGGGCACCCAGGGCCAGGGCTGGGTCATCGCCCTTCTCTCCTGGACAGGAAGGGCTGTCACGGGCAGGCGTGTGAGCCTGGCACTGTTACAGAGCACATTTTGAAATCTGCTTTTAACAGCTTCCAGTCTACTGAGTGGCTCGTTTGAAGTCATCTTTGCTTAATAAGAAACAACTAGGATGACAAGCAATGGAAAAAGGAAAGTCTTTTCAACAGGTATTGCCAGAGCAACTGGTTCTCCATGTTAAAAAAAAAAAGAGAAAGGGGGACTTCCCTGGAGCTCCGGTGATTAAGAATCCACACTTCCACTGCAGGGGGTGCAGGTTCGATTCCTGGTCAGGGAACTGAAATCCTGCATGCTGCAGCCCCCACCAAAAAAATTTTTTTTTAAATTTTAAAGATGTTATTTAAAAAGAAAATCACCTTAACCCCAATTCCACACTTCACAGAAAAAGCAACTGAAGACGGAACATAGGCCTAAATATAAAAGTCAAAAACTTATCATCGAGCTTAAAGAAGAAAACATAAGGGATTATTCTTGGGACCTCAGGTAGGCAGTGACTTCCTAGAGAGGTCACAGAAAGAGCTAGCAAAGAAAAAACTGATACATTGGGTTTTTCAAGATTTAAAGCATTAACTGTTTGAAATACATCATTAAGAAAATGAGTAGGAATGGATGGACCTAGAGAGTGACACGAGTGACGTAAGTAAGACAGAAGGAGAGACACCGTGTGACGTCCCTTATATGTGGAATGTAAACAAATGATGCAAATGAACCTATCTACAAAACAGAGGAGGCTCACGGGCTTAGAGAACGAACTTACAGTTACCAGGAGGAAAGAGCTGGAGGAAGGGATAGTTAGGGAGTTGGGGATGGACGTGTACAGACTGCAGTGTTTAAAATGGGTCACCATCGAGGACCTGCTGTACAGCACAGGGAACTCTGCTCCAAGTTATGTGGCGGCCTGGATGGGAGGGGAGTTTGCGGGAGAATGGCTGCCTGTATGTGTATGGCCAAGTCTTTTCACTGTTCACCTGAAACTATCACAGCGTTGTGAATCAGCTCTACTCAAATATAAAATGAAGAGTTTTAAAAAAAATGAGTAGGAAACCCACAGATTGGGAGAAAAATTTGTGACACATATATTCAGCAAAGAAATTTATATCCAGAATACACAAAGATTTACTACAATTTAGGAATAATTAGCACCCCACTCCAGTACTCTTGCCTGGAAAATCCCATGGATGGAGGAGCCTGGTAGGCTCCAGTCCATGGGGTCGCTAAGAGTCAGACATGACTGAGCGACTTCCCTTTCACTTTTCACTTTCATGCATTGGAGAAGGAAATGGCAACCCACTCCAGCACTGTTGCCTGGAAAATCCCATGGGTGGAGGAGCCTGGTAGGCTGCAGTCCACGGGGTCGCTAGGAATCAGACACAACTTCCCTTTCACTTTTCACTTTCATGCATTGGAGAAGGAAATGGCAACCCAATCCGGTGTTCTTGCCTGGAGAATCCCAGCGACTGGGGAGCCTGGTGGGCTGCTGTCTATGGGGTCACACACAGTCGGACACGACTGAAGCAACTTAGCAGCAGGAATAATTTCTTTAAAAAGTCTTTTGAAAAATGCACAAAGATTTCCTACAATTTGATAATTAAAAAATAAAAATAAAAAAAGAACAAGCCCTTCATGAAAACATTTATAAATGACCAATGCGATGGAAAGGCTCAACGTTGTTGGTCACCAGGGAAATCTGTGAAGCTATGAGCAGACAGGGCTCGTCCGTAGCCGCAGAAAGCGGACCGGAGGCAGCCTGCACCTGGGGAGGGACTCGGGGGCGGCCCGTGGGGGTTTGAGTGACAGGAATCGTCTCCGCCTTGATCGGCCCGTAGGTTACGCACACGGTGCGTTTGTCGACTCCTCCGACTGGACGCGTAGACCTGTGCCTTGCGCCACAGATACATTGCGCCACAGTGAGAAAGAGACAACCACCGCGGGCTGCGTCTCAGGACCCGCTGAGCAACTACAGCTCCACCGAGGAGAAGGCAGCTCGGAGCCAGAGCCGGGGGCGCAGGCAGAGAGGTGGGCATGGGAGGGGCTCTGGGACTGCGGGGACAAGGTGACGTGTGAGACGGGCCGCAGCTCTCCAGGAAGTTTGGGCGGGGAGAGGGGAGGGGTGGGGGCTGGAGCAACAGGGGGCCTGCACATCTCTCTCCCACGGGGAGGGTAACACGTGGCCCTGCTGAGACTCAGACCCCATGAGGCTCCCTCCCTGCCTGTCGTCAGCCCGCTTCCAGCGGATGCTGTGAGGTCCACAGCCCGGCCACACGAACCCACCCCTCAGCCCTTCTGGACCGTGTCTGAGCCGCCTGGGTACCACCAGCCGCCCACGTCTGCGCCCAGCTCCCCCACTTTTCCGTCCTCCCCCTCCCTCCTCCCCTCCTGCCATCATCCGCTCCCTCCCTGCCTCCTGCCCAGCTGCCTGGAAGAGGCCGCTCTGGCCTGGATTAATTCACACCCAGACGATGAGAATGAAGCCACAGGCTCGCTGGAGGGAAACACGTCGAGTCTGTTCACGGGCTGACCCCTTGGATGAGGGCACAACGCCTGGCAAAGGGCCCCTCCCTGGCGAGGACTGCAGTCAGCGTCCCTGTCACTGTGTGGCGGTTCCTTCTCGGGTCAGACTGGGCAGGCGGCCCAGCCTCCTCCTGGCTCCCAAAGCCCCTCCGGCCCCACCAGCAGCACCAGGCGGAGGGGAAGCAGGCCGCCTCCCTGCAGGGTGCATCAAGGCTGGCGGCTCTGAGGCATTGCTCTGCGGGTGCAGGGTGGGCCGGGCGCTCAGATGACCGGCCTTGCCTTCTCCGTGCCAGCCCCTCCAGCAGGCTCCCGGTGGTACTCGCTTCAGCTCAGCTCAGGCCAGGAGAGCCTGTTAACTCCTGGACTGATGCCGCGTGTGGGCCTCGGGGCCTGAAAAATACTGTTGAATGGGGTCGCTTCAAGCATGTTTTCAAGAAGACAGGCGGTTTAGCAAAATGGTTGAAAACGTGGGCTTTGTCCTCAGGCAGAGGCAAGCTCAAACACGGACTCCGTAACCCCTTAATCTCTCGGGGCAAACCTGCACTTGGTGTTGTAAGATGACGTGACCCTGTGTATGGGAAGCTGTTCGCATGCGGCCGGGTAGGCAGACAGTGGAAGGAGAGCCGGCTGTGGGTTCAGAGAGGGCCACCCTCCCAACTAAAGTGACCACGGGGTCTGGGAAATTGTGGCCCAGGGCGGTATGCTAGAAGGTCTAGACTCAAAGGGCACTTAGAGGTCATTTGTCCGGTGGCCCCATTTTAGGGATGAATTGCTGGGGCCCAGAGCAGTAAAATGACTTCTGTACTACATGGAGGAATAACCAGTGCAGACTGGCTTAGACAGTTACCTCACAGAACAGCGAGTCTGGAGGAGCAGGGCGGGTTCACTGGCCCAGTGCTTCACCGAGACCCCAGGCTCTTCCTTCTGCTCTGCCAGCTGCAGCAGATGGGCGAGGTCTCCCCCTCATGGTTACAGTGTGGCTGCAGGAGCACCAACCAGCATGTCTCCACACACCCTCCAACAGAAGAAATGGAGGGCGTTCTTTTTCTCACAGAGAAAACTGCCTTCGCTTCAAGCCTCATTGGCCAGGATTGGGTCCACAGTCCAGCTTCAAGACTTGGGAAAGGAAGTGTCTCTCATTTCTAGCCTCTATTGTAGGGAAAAAAGATGCTACCAAAAAATAAATAAATAAACATAGATAAGGAGAGTGGGAGATGGCATTTCACAGGCAAACCAGAGTGTCACCCAGACTGGCCCAAAGTCAGCCAGCTACTTGCCAACCAGAGCTCGCAGGGCCCGGACGAGAACCCGCTTCTCTGGGTTCCAGGCCCAGTGTCCTTTCTAGGTGTCTCCTCCTGGATGTTGCCAAACCTTCTTGCTGAGCAAGAGCGTTAGGAGGTGTGTGGTGAAGGGCCGGGTGAAGAACAGCTAGCCTCCGCCAGAGAACTAGTTATGCTGAAGCTTGGAGTCCACACTGAGCACGAGGCCAGGCTGAGAGGCAGCGGGGGCCGCCCCTGTGTACGCAGGAAACCGCTCAGCCTAGAGGTTCCTGGGCTCCTGGGTGGGCCCGCCCCTCCAGACCCCGCTGTCTGGATATCTGTCAAGGAGAGTGGCGACAGCACTGGCGGATTCCTCGGGCAGGGGCACTGGTATCCGTGGCCTGGGGTTCCGTGTCCCTCCGGAGCTGGCTCTTCACCAAGTATTTTAATCACTGCCGAGCGCCTGCTTCTCTAGTGTGTTTTAGTCCTTTGAGTGTGTGCTCATTCGTGTCTGATTCTTTGTGGCCCCATGGATTATAGCCGCCCAGGCTCCTCTGCTCATGAAATTTTCCAGGCAAGAATACCAGAGTGGGTTGCCATGCCCTCCTCAGAGGATCTTCCCAACCCAGGGATCGAACCCAGGTCTCCCATATTGGAGGCAGACTCTCCCCTCTGAGCTCCCAGGGAAGCCCTTTAGGTAACTCATTTTTGTGTGTCTGTAATGCATGATTCAGTGGATGGCAACTGTGCTTTCCAGACAGGTGGATGGACTGGTTCAAAGTCACATAGGAACCCAGCATCCTGGTTCCCTGGGACTCACCGCATTTGCTGTCAGGAGCACTGCGAGTCACCAGAAATCAAAACGCAAAGCCGTTTGTCACTTCTCCAAGCCAAATGTCAGGAAAGCAGTTACGGAAGCCCCAAAGGCTCGGAGGCAGGGCACAGCCAGCCCCACCGGGTGGGCTGCACATGCCTGGGCCCAGGTTTCCAGAAGGCTGGTGAGGGATGGACCCGAAAGGGCAGGAGCCGTGGCTGCCTTCAGTGCCAAGGAGTGATGTGGCCACAGCTCTGTAGGCAAGGAGCAGAAGAACATACCCGTGACCTGAGAAGCTGGCCAGAGGAGCAGGGGGGGCACTGCCAGGAGGAGGCAGCTGCAGTCCCTGCAGGAGCCAGCTGTGGGGAGGAGAAGGCTGCATGGACAGGAGAATAGAAAGAGAGAGGATGTTTCCAGGGCCTGGCCGGCCCAGCTGATGAAGACGGCCGATGGTGGCGTCCATCTGTGAGGGACACAGCTGTCCTGGGCCTTGTCGCTTGCAGGACCTGTTGCCACTGATGGTGCTAAGATGCTGGCAGAGATTGGACTGTGTGGCCTCCCCTGGAAGACACGGATCTCTCACCCGCCACCATCTTGGGTCGGAATTCCAGGTCATGGATCCCAATAGGGGTCCCGGGGGGTCCCTGGGGTGCCTCAGTGAGGGTTCCCATCTGAGAACCGTCGGAATCCCAGGCCCGCACGACAAGTTGCCCCTTCACAGGAGGGATGAAGGGACTGAGGCTGCTGTGTGCCGAGCAGGCTGACACTTGAATGAATTTTTTTTACCAAGAAACTCATTTGTAATTTTTCTCCCCCAGGACCCCATGTTTTAAGAGATTCTCATCTAGCAAACAAGTGCATTTACCAAGCAATAATTTATTCATTTTCTCATTTTTTAAATTAATCAAAGATACACAAAACTGCCAGCCAGAGCCTCTGATCTGCAGGAGATAACCCTTATTACTACCCTAGCTTGATTTAATTTCTGCTCAAAGCAAAGGAACTTAACATTTTTGACAGCCCTCACAGCCTCGCTGGGGGAATGTGGGGATTTTCACTTTGCTCTGTGATGTGTTCACAGCAGCTCCCAGACTGCCCCTCACTGAGGCACCCTGGGACCCCTATTGGGAACCACAGCGCCATTTCAGCAGGAAGTGAGACAGGCAGGGAATCTCACCATCCCATCGCAAGCACACATTGCATACGCATCGGCTATTTCATAGGCAAGCCACTGTCCACCTGTCACCAGTATAAAACACGCTGCTGTGAACATCTTCAGGCCCACAGCTTTCTGTATCTTGGGGATTAGTTCATTCACCTAGATTCCCAGGTGGGAATTTCTGAGTCAAAGGGTTCAGTTTTATATCCAAAATCATTTCTGATGATCCAGAAACTTGAGGATAAAACGGGGGGAACCCAGATTTGCAACCGACCACCAAGAGCAGATTTAGAAATCCTGAGGGAGAAGCAAGGGGCTGTGTCCAGTGGAGATGGCCCCCAGAACCCCAGGGGTGTTGGCGCTGTCTTTCTCGCTGCCTCCAGGGGTGAGGATGCTGACGGCGGCACATGAGCAGTAAAGGAACGTGGGAATCAGGTCCTCCGGGCAGGGAGCTGCAGCCACTCGAAGTCTCCCGTTACCAAGGGGACCTTCCCTTTCCCCTCTTCTTTTCCGGGTTAATGGTTCTGAATCTGTGCTGGATGGTTGGAGAGAATTAGTTTAAAAGGGGGGAGAAATAAAGAAAACAGGTCTAGAAGACAATTTAATGGCCAGCCTGAGGAATCGGCACCGAACACAGCAGAGCCCCTTCTGGTTCATTCCTGTTTCTGTGAGACTTCACGGTTTGATCTTTTCTCTGCGGTGAATTTATTTCCATTTTCCTTTAATAAAGCAGAACCACCGGCGTGCTCCGCGGCGTCTAATGACATGCAGCCTGTGGCGTGTGGAATGTCCCTGTCCCGATGAGAAGTGTACACAGACATAACGCGATGGTGATTACGCCGGGGAGAAATTAGGAACAAGGAGGCTCAAACTCACTCTTCCGATCCCGCGATGACCTGCTCCTGCCAGAGAGGTTACCCTGGTGATTCTCGGGGCCTGGGAGCGTGTGGCCCCGCCGCTGGCAGGAAGCTCGAAGCTTCCAGCACCCTTCTTGCCGCCGACTTTTCACAGCCTTAAAAGCCAGCCTGGTGGGTTCTGCCTGTCACCAGGTACCCGCGTGTGAGTCAGGCGCTCCGGTGGCTGCTGCCTCCTGCCGGGGTGCCCCTGCTGTTTGCAGCCGCACGCCCCTCCCAGCCTGCGCTGCAGCTGTGGGCTGACAAGACCTGCAGGGCAGAATTCGCCGCTTCACGAGGTGTGGCGGGCGTGTCTCATGGCCCGTAGACCAGATGACCTTACCGTGTCCCAATTTCCCCAGTGCGTTTTCCAGCCCTAAACTTGCACAAGGGCAGACGGACTGTGTGACTGAGCTCATCCCCAGAGCCCCTCCCCTTCTGGCCCAGGTTCACAGAGTGCAGATGCGTGGTCGTCCATCTGGTCCGCGGGCGGGCACACACCCAGGCTGCCGCAAATAGCCGGCGGGGGTGGCAGGGGCCCCCTGCGGCCCTTTCCTCTCCGGGATTTGCCCTCTCGGAGAGGCAGGCCTGAGTGGCTATGGCGGAAGTGGGCAGGCCCCTCTTTTAAGCCTGTTTCTGTTTCTTCAAGGTGCTCAGAATCCCTCTCCCCGGGTGTTTGGGGTTTCCCACAGATAAAGCCTCCAGGAGCTCCTGTGATGGCGGAGGCAGACCCCCACCTCATGCTTCCCCGAGGGCATTGAGCATCGCCGCTGCAGACTTGCTTGAAGAGAGCAGCGGATCTGAAGAAGCAGGTCCGGAAGACCCCCGCCCCACTCAGCTCTCTCTCCTCTTCCCCCTCATCTGTAAATAGACCTCTGCCAAATTACCTCCCTTAAAAAAAAAAAAAAAAAATATATATATATATATGCCAAAGTACCTCCCTTAAAGGTCCTATCATCCTCCAGCCTTCCCTGGTGGTCCAGTGGCTAAGATTTTGCCCTTCCAAGAGGGGACGTGGGTTTGATGCCCTGCCAGCAAACTAAGGTCCCATGTGCCAAGGGGGTGCCACCAAAAAGAATCGGGGACTTCTTGTACGGTCCAGTGGTTGAGACTCTACACTTCCAGCGCAGGGGTCCTGGGTTGATCCCTGGAAGGGAAACAAAGATCCTACATGTTGCAGGGCAAGGTCAAAAAACAAAAGCCTTGCAGTGTCACAAAGAAGCTGGGCTTCTCACCGAAGTGTGCTATCCTCTCTCAGTAAGATGTGACCTATGTCTCCGTCTCAAGTTGACCGTCCAGTGTTAACCTCCACCACCTGGAGCCTTGCCTCCTGCTGCCCTAGGGTTGAGTGTGGACCCCGGCTGGATTTGGGCTCTTGGAGCAGATGGCCAAGTCTCAGGTGAGACAGGAGGAGAGGCAGGCCCACCGCCTGGCAATGACCCAGCTGGGCAGGGCCTCCAGCTGGCAGCTGCCATTTTACTTGGCTCCACAAGGGGAGCAGACGTCGGCCCGGGAGCTCAGCAGGAGGTGTGGGGCCTTGAGCAGTCAGGAAGAGTTGATCATGCTGCCCACCCAAAGTTACCCAGGGCCCTTCAGCGATGGCCCTGACTTTGGGACTGGCCACCTGCCACCCAGGAATGTCCCCTGGAGAAGGGAATGGCAACGTACTCCAGTATTCTTGCCTGGGAAATCCCGTGGACAGAGGAGCCTGGCAGGCTACAGTCCATGACGTCACACAGTCAGCACAACTGAGCAACTAGCACTTCACTTTTTTTCACCTGCCACCTACGACCAATTGAGGGCCTCCTATCACTGTCTCCTACCAAATCCAGTACTTTATAAAAATAAAGGCTTTTTGAGCAACTTGGGTTTCTCCCAGAAATCCAAAGCTGGTCTAACATTAGAAAATCTGTTAAGATGATGGACCACAGTGAAAGATGGAGGAAGATCTGCCCTAGAAGGTCCACAGCAGCATTTCTTTAAATGATCATCGGCAGAACACCGGATTCACAGATTGTGATCTATTCATGTGCAGAGTACGATGCAGCCATGAAAAGTGCAAGAGCCAGTGTGTTGTGTATTATCATTCTTGGATTTCAAAAATGTAGCGTTGAATAAGGGAAGCAAGTTGCAGGAGATGACATATACTGAGATTCATTTATATTGAAAATAAAACATGGAAACGGCACTACACTGTGTAGGGATGAATGTGTATGCAGTGACTGCCAAGCGAAGAGCAGTGACTGTAAGGCCTGAGTTCCCAGGTTACCTGTTCATGGGGCGCTGAGGCTGTGAAAATTTCAAACGCGTGGGTGATGTTTTATTTCTTCATTCAGATGGCGGATGAAGAGTAGTGCAATTGAATTTATTCTACATACAGTGTGTACATCTTAAACATTTCACAACACCTTCAAAGAAGTTTTGAATCAGTGATGAAATTGAAAAGTGAACAAAGAAGCAATAATGGGGACTACTACCTAGGTTAAATTTTGATCTATGAAGAAGAATCAGTAAAAATCTTGGGAGAAAGGAAAATGTTATTTGAGGATTCGTGGCGCTGGACATATATGCATATACTCTAGATTTTAGGGGGAAAGCTTTAAATGTATATATAAGTACATAAGTTTATATGTAAACAAGGAAATCAAACCTGAATATTCATTGGAAGGACTGATGCTGAAACTGAAGCTTCAATACTTGGATCACCAGATGTGAAGAGCCAACTCATTGGAAAAGACCCTGATGCTGGGAAAGATTGAAGGCAAAAGGAGGAGGGGGCAGCAGAGGATAAGACGGTTAGATGGCATCACTGACTCAATGGACATGAATGTCAGCCAACTCCAGGAGATAGTGGAGGACAGGGAAGCCTGACATGCTGTAGTCTATGGGGTCGCAAAAAGTCGGACACAACTTAGAGACTGAACAACAAATAAACCACCACCATAGAGTCCAGGCCAGGGCAGGACATCGCGGAAGGACATAAAGTGGGGAAAAGTCTGGAGAGTGGAAAAGACAACGAGGCAGCGGGCAAAACTCAGGCGCCTGACAGGGCCCAGGGCCAGGCGGGCACCGTGGGGAGGAGAGCGGGCAGAGGCCTCGGGGGCGTCTCTGGAGGTGGACTCCACGGGGCTCGGAGGCTGAGCCGTGTGCATTGAGGGTGAGAGGTGTGATGCCTGGTCCTGGCTTGGGTGACTGGCGGGAGAAGGGGCGGCCGGCAGAGGGGAGGCGTGGAGGCCAGCTGCAGACACTGAAAGTCCTAGGAGCCTGGAGGGCTTGTGAATGGTGGGTGGTCAGTTGTCTCTGTGGAGTCAGCCTGACTGAGGCATGGGTGCCCAGGTAGTTGGTCACACTTACCATAGGTGTGTCTGGAGGGCATTTCTAGATGAGATTTGCTCTTGAACTGGTAGGCTGAGTAAAGCAGATCTCCTCCTCCCGATAGGAGTGGGCTTCCCAGTAGAGAACCCGCCCGCCAGCGCAGGAGACGTAAGAGATGCAGGTCTGATCCCTGGGTCGAGAAGATCCCCTGGAGGAGGGCACGGCATCCCACTGCAGCCTTCCTGCCGGGAGAGTCCCGTGGACAGAGGAGCCTGGCGGGCTGCAGTCCTCGGGGTCGCAGAGTCAGGCATGACTGGAGCGACTACACACGTGCACACCCTGTGGGGGGCCTCGTCCCGGCATCTGCAGACCAGACGAGCGCAAAGGCCGCTGGTGCAAGGCCTTGCCCTGCCCAGCTGACGGGGCCACCCCGTCCTGCCCACCGGCTGGCTCTCCTGGGTGCGGCTGCAGAGCCCGGGGCGGCTCAGTCTCAGCAGCTGGGGGCCGGGGTTCAGGTGCGAGGGCTGCAGGGAGGAAGGGGCTTCTGCTCCTGTGCCCGTGAGGGTTCGGCCTCCCCACCTGGATGGGGCTGATGGCCCCACCTTCATCACACAGCCGTGGGTGCCTCCCTTGTGCCACGCTCACCCCTCATCTTCAGACAGGCAGGTGTAGCAACTGGTTAACAGGCAGGAAGAAAGACTTCACTCACCCCTTCATCCATCCATCCATTCATTCAACGCATCCACTCACCCATCATTGTCGTGAGTCCAAGGAAACATACAGGGGCTTTGCCATTTTCACTATCTCAGGAAGTTTCCTTAATTTCATGAGCTTAAAAAAAAATATGTTAACACTCACAAGATGATGTCGAGTGCCTGGCACCCAGCAGTTGCCCAGTGAATGGTTCTTATTAATATTGGTCTTGTGCCAGACCAGGGAATCTGTAGATGGATTAACTGCAAACCTGTCCTCAGGAAACATATTCTGTGAAATCTTTTGTTTCTTTCCAGCAGATGTCGTGGAAGCAGACATCTTGGATGGAAGTGCAGTGGCGTGTGTCCAGGACCTGGTCCTCTGGGAGCTGCCTACCCCGCCTGGAAGCAGAGCCCCCAGCCCTGAAATCTCTGGGCCAGGGCCAGGCGGGACAAATCCCCTCTCCCCGGTCGGGCACCGGTGCCCCAGGCCCACCCATCGAGGACACCGGGGTTTGCACGACAGGGCAGGAGAAGAGGAATGCGTTTGGTTGCTGGTCCCACGGGGGCCTGGAAGCCCAGGAAAGAGACAGAGGCCCGCGGCCTGCCTCCCTGGCTCCAAGTGAGCAAGTGTTGGGGAAGGCGGGTGTCGGAGTGGAGCTGACTTCGCTGTCGTCCCAGCCCTTGCTCAGCTCAAGTCACACGTGCGAACAGGCTTCTGGCTCCAGGCGGCTGGTAGACTCTGGCTGACAGATTTGGGATCTGATAAGAGACTGTTGATTTCATCCGCGTGTGCGATGTCGGAGATGGATTTTAACAGTTAAAACGGGGAAAGGCAAAAAAAGAGCCCTAAACCATTACCAGCTCTGCAACGCTGGCTGTTGCTTCTAACGGCTTTCTCCAAACTGTTAACTCCCCGACTTGGCGGTGCCTGTGTGTGAAGGGGCACTATTGTGGCGTGCCATCTGGGGGCACGTGGAGCAGAAGCAAAGAGGGAGCTCCACACGGAGGGGGCGGCCCTGTGCAGCTCCCCGCCCCGCTTCCTCTGGGCCTGCTCTCCTCTTGCACACACAGGCGGTCCCCCAGGCTAGCCTGGCGCTGTCAAAGCAAGCAGGGCTCTCTGCTGAGGAATGCCATGGGATTCTAGCCCACAGGGTCCACCCATAGACACAGAGGTTTAAACAGTATCGTTAATTGTCTGCTACAAAAAGAGCTAAAGCTCCCTTTCCCGGGGAGCTCTGATGAGAAGCTTACAAGTTTACATATTTATATTTAACATCAAAGGATTGGTCGTTTTGGAAGCCACTCAGACATGCCTCATGCCACCCCAAAGAGTGGTTGCATCTGTAACATGGGGAGTGGGCACAGATGGCCGCCACCACCAACCGCCCTGTGTCTTTTTAATGAATCTTTATCGGCGTTTTGGGCTTCCCAGGTGGTGCAGTGGTAGAGAATCCCCTCGCCAATGCAGGAGACGTGAGTTCCATCCCTGGTCAGGAATCAGCTCTATGCTGATTGGTACTGTTGTGTTCGTTTCTGCTTACAGCAAAGCGAATCAGTTATGCGTCTACACGTTTAGATCCTTTTCCCATCCAGGTCATTACAGAGAGTTGAGTTCCCTGTTCTGTACAGTAGGTCCTTACACGCTGCGTCTTGACTTCTCTGCCAGTTGCGTTTGGTTGAACACAAATCCTGTTGCCCACACCGGCCAGCGGCAGGTCAGACAATGATTCCTTAAATCCAGACCACTCTATGCAGTTTCCAGGGGTTTCCACCTGGTCTGACCTGAAAACACTCCAGGATGCAGACACGGTAGGCATTTGCAGTCGCTAAGGGGTGTCTGCGTCCTGGGGTGTTGTCCTGTGAGATGGGGTGGAAACCCCTGGAAACTGCATAGAGTGGTCTGGATTTAAGGAATCATTGTCTGACCTGCCGCTGGCCGGTGTGGGCAACAGGGTCCACTTTCAACCAAATTTGCATTCGCTAGGAGGTGAAGCAGCTGAGGTCTAAGGACAAAAATCCCAGAAGCAAAGACTCAACTCCAGACCTGAGCCCCTCTGCACCACCTCCCGAGGGAGAAGGCGCCCCGATTCCCTTCCAAGGGGGAAAGGCGCTTTCGGCAGGAGCTGAGCCCACACCCTAGCCGTCCCGCTCACCTGCTCAGGGGCTGGGAAGGCCCTCCGAGCCGCCCCCTGCGCCCGTGTGCAGAGCCCTCCGACTGGAATGTGCCTTGCACAGGGAGAACGCCCTGCAGGGCTAGACGGCCTCTGCCTCTGGGGGGCCCTTGGCTTCCCTTTCAGTCACTGTCACTGGCGTGACCAGCTGGGTCCCTATTAGGGGAGGTTCGGAGCAGACAAGGGCATGACTCGTTTACCAGGGACGCGTGGCAGGTGTGGAAATTGGGCCTGGAGGGCAGGAGCTCTCCAAGATCAAGGCTCCCAGGGCGGTTCTGAGGGCAGAGGGGCAGAGACAGGCGGTGACAGAGCTGGGCTTATCCTCTCTGCAGGAGGGGCCACGTCTAGAGCCTGGGGGCCTGGGAGCACCCCTGGGTCACTGCTGGGATGACTCCGTCTCCTCTCGTGGCTGCCTGAACCGGAGGAACAGGGCCCCGTCCACCCAGCACAGCGCCTCCTCCAGAACATGGCTCGTAGAGCTGAAGGCAGCTGCTAATGGGGCCCTGACCCTCGCGGGGTGCGCAGGACGGAGGGGACGGAGACCCTGAGCCTGGTCTCCGCCCGTGATGCGCGTGATCGGACCCCGGTGTGCCTGACTCCAGCCCGGACTCCTCCGGTCAGCAGTACCCTTCGGGGTCCCTGGGAGGGGGCCCGCCTCTCCCCCACATGCCTGTGAAGGGCCCTCCCCTGTGCCACGCCTTCCAGAGAGTTCCCCTGCCTCCAGGGCAGCCAGGAGGAGAAAAACCCTCGGATGTTATTTTATCCAGATGAAAACCGGGGCCAGCCCCGCCCCACCCAGGGGACCAACATCTGAGCATATCTGGGCCAGCAGGGCTGGGGGCAGGGGTCTCTATCTTGAACCCTGCAGGGCAGGCAGACTCTGCACTGAGCAGAAACCCGAGCTTGGCCAACTCATGGCAGGGCCAGAGCCCCAGGGCCCCAGTGACCAATGCCGCCGGGGAGGGAGGCCAGAGACCCTGAGGAAGGAAGACCAGGCCCAGGACGCAGAAGCCGGGCTCTGAAAACCAGGGCAGGAAAGCTGCCCCTCCAGATTTAGAGGCAGAGGACGCCGGGCAGGCAAACAGACGCAGGAGGCGGGGGGAGAGAGAGAAGCTGAGAGAAGCCGGGACCCTGGACTCAGCAGAGCGGCCGCGATGTCCGGGGTGATGAAATATTTATGAATGGGGAGGCTGCCTCGTGCTGCAGTGCCCCACCGGCGAGAGCGAAGTTCCAAGAAGCCCGTAATGGCAAAGCCCTCCATTAATTATCGGAAGCAAGCTGTAACACCAGTTCCTATGGCAACGGGGTCCCCGATGGATTTTGTGCTCTTTTTTTTTTTTTTAAGCTGCTCCCATTTACTGCGGTACATGCATTTGTTTCCCACCAGAGACTGGAGCTTGTCCTCTGCAGACGAATTCCTCCCGTCCTCACAGTGGCTGGAGTGGAGCCGGCAGGCCAAGCCAGGGCGGGAGGGTGGCGGGGAGAGCAAAAGCTTATGCAACTTTGAGCTGAAAGTGCCAAGAGGATGGTACTGGGGGCTGAGAGCCTTTCGCCGGGGTGGGGGTCGGGTGGGCAGCAAAGAAGGCAGGGGCCAAAGGCCGCTGCCGACGGCTGGCAGAGAGCATGGGTCACTAGGGGCGTCTAGGCCAGCACCCGCTCCCCTAAGGTCTTTGCAATCCAGGCTGGCACCAGGGTGGCATCCTCGAAACCTGCTGGGTCGTTAGTCAGTGTGCCTGCTACAGCCCAGCGGAGTCTAACACTTGCCCATGGAGAGCTCTGGGGGAGGACGGGAGAGAGAACAGGGCTCCGGTTTCCGGGGAGCAGTCCAGGCCAAGCAGCCACCCTTCCCCCACCTGGGCCACGTCCCCTGCATCCCTTCTCCATCATCACAGCCCCATAGCTTCCCCCCCCCCCCCAGGCCCCGCCAAAATGCGCGGGTTTGATTTGGTGCTAGCTGGAAAGCAGTTCTCCCAGGGGGGACAGTCCTGAGACTGCCTGCCCTGGAGTGCTCTCAGAAATGCTCTATCCCAAGCCACAGTCCCCGGGCCACTCTGGCGGGGTCAGAAGTCAGTCCAGCTGGTGAGCGGCTCTGACCCCCCAGTGCTGCTCCTTCAGGAGGGGGTGCGTGACTTCCCCACTGGGGGCGGCAGCCTGGGGCCCAGGGGCCTGGTGTAGGTCATGAGAAACGGCCTTGACTTGGAGACAGCACACCTCCACTGCGCTATTCAGGCCAAAAATAAATCCCTACTGCTCCTGGGGAGTTTTTCTGGGTCTACTCTGCTTTCTAAGTTGCCAAAGAGACTTATAGGCACTTGTGGGGGAAAAAAAAATGGGAAGATGCCGAAAGAAGAGTTAAAGAAAAGCAATGTCTGTGTGTGCTCACGGGCTTCGCTCCGCCCGCCCCTCTCATGGGGCTGCAGGGGAAGGTGTGCCCAAGAGTCAAAGGGGAGCCTGGGGGTTTTGCTCCTGGGCCATCTCCTCCTGTTTAGATTCATCCCCAGGACTGACTGGGCTTCCCAGATGGCTCAGTGGTAAAGAATCAGCCTGCCAATGCAGGAGACTGGGGTTCCATCCCTGGGTCAGAAAGATCCCTTGGAGGAGGGTGCGGCAACCCACTCCAATGTTCTTGCCTGGAGAATCCCATGGACAGAGGAGCCTGGAGGGCTACAGTCCATGGGGTCGCAAAGAGTCAGACACACTGAAGCGGCTGAGCACACACTGAACACACAAGCTATCCCCACAAGTAAATGAGCTAACATACCCATGACCTGACCTCGGCCACCATTTCCTTTGCTTTGCTTCCTTGGATGAGAACACTTGAGACCTCCCCTCTTAGCACACTTCAAGCACGCAGTACAGCACTGTGTTACCCGAGGTCACCACGCTGTCCTCTGCATCCCCAGAACTTGCTCATCCGGCATAAACAAAGTGTTGTCCCTTCACTAGCTCCCATTTCCAAGCTTCTCTGCCTCTGTAAGTTGGGCTGCGTCAGAGCCCACATGTCTAAAAGTACCACTCACTTTGGGTTTCTGTGTCTGCTTTTTTCACTAAGTGTAATGTCCTCCAGGTTCATCCAAGTTATTGCAAATGGGAGCGGTCTCCCTTTTTCAAGGCTAAGTAATGTTCCATTGTAACCAAGCAGGACCCCATGGGGCCTTTGGGAAGGGGAGGGGCAGACCCTCCCCACATCCTCTGCTTTAGTGCCTCTCTGAAGCACCCAGACTATAGCATTTGAGACACATTTCCTGAGCAGTTTTGCAGATGTAACCCCCCTCACCAAAGGGAAGATGTTAACTACTTGCTGACCTTAAGCACAGAGCCCCAGGTGTCCTAGAGCCTAAGGACTGATACAGTTCACCCTGTGACCCTACTGCTACGTCCCATCAGCCGATCAGAGACTTTTGTACCAGACGGTCACAGACCCCGCGATCCGACCCCCTCCCCTGGCTTTTAGACATGCTTTCCCAAAACCTTCTGGGAGTTTGGGTCCTTTTAGGGTTTGGGCTACCTGTCTCCTTGCGCGGTCCTGCAATAAACCTTTCTCTGCTCCAAACCCCCTTTAGGTTTGTTCGACCTCACTGTGCACAGGGGACAGGCATTTGTGTTAACATGTAAAAGCTCCATTCTTGACTTTTTGAGGCCCCTTCGTCCTGTTCTCTGTAGTGGCCGTGGTCCCCTCATCTCTGCTCATTCAGGTGAGACCTAGACAGGGCCACCGGGGTCTGCAGCCGTGGATCCACACGGGCCTCGTGGGTCCCCCGGCCCCAAGCACCTTCCTGCCAGGCTTCGGGCGCCCTCCCTGGAGGCGGACTCCCTTGAGTCTTGAGGGCTGGATGGATAGTCCAGGCCACCAGGTCAAGCGTTCGGGCCCTGGGGCAGAGAGAAGCTAGGTTCAGATCCTCAGAGCTTGGCTGTGGGACCTCAGGAGACAGGACAGAGTCTCTGGGCTTCAGCCCTTCCTCTGTAACTGGGGCTGTGGTGGGTCCCACGTGGTCTCCACACGAGGTGGGTGGACTTGAGCCTGTGGACATGGGTCACATGAAGGGCGCCACACCCCTCAGCTCTAATTTCTAATCATAACAGTTTTTATATAACATTGGTGGTGATGGTGGTTTAGTCTCGCCGTGTCTGACTCTTGCGACCCCATGGACTGTAGCCCACCAGGCTCCTCTGTCCGTGGGATTCTCCAGGCAAGAACACTGGAGTGGGTTGCCATTCCCTTCTCCAGGGGATCTTCCTGACCCAGGAATTGAACCCAGGCCCCCTGCATTGCAGGCAGATTCTTTACCAACTGTGCTACAAGGGAAGCCCCTATATAGCATTAAAAATAGGTATAAATAAGTTTGTTAAATACTAATTGCTCTTTGTAAGAGAGAGAGAGCCCTGGGTGGAGTGCCTCACAAGTATTTGTTGATGGAAGGTTAGTTGACAGCGGAGAACGGGGCCTGTAGGAATAGAGCCAGGGGGGAGCTGGGTGCCCGGGAAGTGAGGGGTCGGGGGTCATCGCGTGGGGAGACGGGAGGCTGAGGGAGGCCCAGACCCCCTTCTCAGCCTCTGGTTCTGCTTCAGGCAGTCCTGGGCCTGCAGGGCGGCAGGAGGAGGGCTCCAGACATCCCTGCCAGTTTGGAGAGAAAGACATACCATCGTTCTCTCAGGTCAACCACACCTGTCAACCTCCGGCTCACAGGTGACCCGCCGCCCAGGCAAGGGCCTGGGAAGGCGTGTCCTCCTCCTGGCCCTGTGGTGTGGGGGCCTCAGGGAGGCTGAAAACCCTTTTCTGACCCCAGCCACTTCCCACCTTCAAGGAGGGACTTCTGGGGAGCCTGGCTGTGTGTCTGCTGGCCCCCCCAGCACTCCCCACCCTGAGTGGTCCCCAAGATGTGAAGACAGCACCTGCTCTGCACTCCCAGGAAGGCGCCCCGTCTGTCTGCCGGGGAACCCCCTCCAGGGAGGCTTCCCCAGAAGAGCCTGCCTGTTGGGCACTTGCTGTTGGGAGCCACATGGAGCCCAGGGCGTCCTTCCAGGGCAGGGAGTGAGAAATCGCCTGCAGGCTGTAGTGCGATGCTGGGAAGGGAGAGGGCAGAGGGGGGTCGGGGCCTGGAGCGGGTGTGGGGCAGAACCGCCAGAGGCCTGGGCTCCACGGCTCTTAATGGGAAAATGAGATATTTCCCCGGCAATTTCTTTTAAGTGACTATTGAAATTAATGCCTCATTCCAACATTACATCTTTGTTCGAACGTTTGCCTCTCAGAGGGAGCAAAAAAAAAAAAAGGAGGGGAAAAAAATAAAAAACCTGAAAGGAGTACAGCGAAGCTGCTGAAACGGCTCAGGACAGGGGTGGGGGCGGCGGACCGGGGCCGCCGGGCCGGAAGCGGGCTCTGGGGTTCCATCAGCACCACTTGGGATGTTCAGGGGGCCCAGGCCGAGGTTCCGCTCAGCCATCAGAACCCCACGGTCCAAGCCTCGGCTGGGAGGCTCAGACCCTGGATGCAGCCTCTCACCGGCTTTGTGGCCGCGTCCTAGGCCTCAGTTTCCCAGGGGTGGGCTCGCTGGGCTGTCAGGGCGATTTAACAGCTACAGTGTTTGGGTGCATCCTAGGTGTTGGGCCTGGTCCTGCGTGGGGTGGGGGTGGGGTTCTGTAGCTAGAGGCCCTGAGCTGGGGTGCTGGGGAGGGCGCTCTGAGCCCCAGTTTGAAGGGTGGGACTGGTACCCGAGTTTGTCATGAGAATTTCTCTGAGCTGATTCACAGGCCTGCCTGGCTTCACTTGAGGCTGGATAATATTTGTATTTGCTTCCTAAAACTGTTGTCGTTATTCAGTCATTCAGTCGTGTCCGACTCCTTGTGACCCCATGGACTTCAGCACCCCAGACTCCCCTGTCCTCCACCATCTCCCGAGGCTTGCTCACGCTCATGTCCATTGAGTCGGTGATGCCATCCAACCATCTCATCCTCTGTCTTCCCCTTCTCCTCCTGCCTTCAATCTTGCCCAGCATCTGGGTCTTTTCAAATGAGTCAGCTCTTCCCATCAGGTGGCCAAAGTATTGGAGTTTCAGCTTCAGCATCAGTCCTTCCAATGAATATTCAGGGTTCATTACTCTAGGATGGACTGGTTTGGACTGGACCGTAAGTACCCTCCACATGGGCCACCCCCCTCCTGGGCCCGCTTTGAATCTTCTCCTGAGAGGAGACCCCTCCCACTGGTTCGGGGACCACTCGCCTCCCTGGGGGCCGGGCTGTGGGGAGCCCCCCGCCCAGGGAGGCTGCTGGCTGGTGAAGGGTTGGCTTTGCTGGCTGCAGTGGTGACCTCCTGAGCTCGTTGTCCCTGTGGTTTACACGACACTTCCCCGGGCTGTGCGCCTCCAGGAGGAGCCAAGCCCCCGGTCCTACCTGCTCTGTTGGTGGCCCTTGCTGGAGCCACTTCCTAACCCAGGCCCACTGGATGGGGCTGGCAGAGAGGCCAGTTTTCCTGAGTTGAGAAACAGGCCCTGGATGATCAGAGCTGTGTGGACAGCAGGGGCCCAGCGGGCCCCCGGCGGGGGGAGGAGGCGGGGCTGGGGAGGGGTCTCTGGTCCCCGAGGGTCCTGGGCTAGCAGGCCCTGAGCTCCATCTCCCAGATCCACGAGGGGACACGTCAGGACCACTCAGACCAAACCCTGGACTGTGCGATGCTGGGCCAGTCACTGAGCGTCTCGGCTTGTTTTGGTAAAATGAGCAGTGGATGCTTCTGAGACTCTGGCCATTTGAGCTGAAACTCTGCGACTCCTGCTGGGATCCCTTGGGAGTTTCCTTCCAAGGATGAGGCAGGTGTGCAAGTGCAGAAAGTTGTCATGGGGTAAGGGAGGAGGGAGCCCTGGGCGCAGAGATCATGGGTGTGCCCGCTTCCCTCAGACGTGCCAGTCTGCTGTTTCCATGACAACACTGGGCACTGCGGGGTCAGTGTGCTTCCCCCGGGGTCTGGACGAGCAAGCCTGGGGGAAATTCCAGCTCGAGGCTGAAGCGAAGGATTTGGGGTGAGCTGAGGGCCAGTGGCTCGTTCCCTGAAGCTGAGCTGTGACCACATCCCCAGGCAGGACCAAGCCTCCCCCGGCACATTCCAGGGCAGCTTTATGCCTGCAGAGGTGGTGCTGTGACCAGCAGGGCAGACGCTCTGGACAGCCGGGCTGTGCCGTGGACCCTGCCATCGGGCTGCCCAGAGGATGTGGACGGCCAGCGTGGGCTGTGACCCGGGCAGCATCTGCGGGCCGGGCACCCAGAGCAGACCCTCCCCAGGGACGGTGATGGCCGGCTGCCTGCTCCACACACTGCAGAGAGGCAGACCAAGCTCTGGGGCTTCCTCTCTCTCCCGCAGAGAGAGAACAAGCAGGCCTGGAGCTTGGCGAGCCGCTCTCAGACCTCCCTGGTGCAGGCGTGTCCTGAGAGTCGTCCCAGGCCCTGGGGTGGACGGGATGAGACCAAAGCTCCCCACGGGTGGCGGGCCGGCGGCGGTCTGTCGTTACTTGCACAAGGAAGGGAACCAGTCAGGGCAAGGAAAACCTCAGAGCCAGGCTTCTCTCGAAAACAGCAGGCCGGCGGATCCGGAGGCCAGCACATTGCGTCACAGGGTGAGGCCTTTTGAGTGACGCGTCTCAGTTTCCTTCTGGGCGTGGCTGAGGGAGTGTGTGGAGGTGACTCCAGGCACATAATAAATGCCCGCTTCCTACACGATGGGCACCGGTCTCAGAACTTGTTCCATGACTGAGTCAGAGGAATAAGGAATCCTCTACAACTCAGCACTGTGTCTTCTGAAGAATCTCCTGGTCAGCTGGGCATTGAGGAATAGGTGGGGTGGAGAGGAAGGAGAGTGTGAAACCCAGCCTGAGAACATGCCATGGACATGCCATCTTGTATCATGGATGATATGAGAAGCTCAGGATCCAAGGCCCCCAAACAGAAGTGCTCCCTGAATCCTAGCTCATTCCCTGTCCTGCAGGGACAGTGAATAAGTGAACAAAATGTGGGAGGAACGACACTCAAAGCAACTGTATATCCGGGGTGCATTTCACTCTGGATGAAATATGTGATTCTAGAAAGTTCCATGTGATATGGAAATGTTATAAATTGAATCATACTCCAAGAAAGGGTTTTTTTTTTTTTTAATTAAAGTTTAATAAAGAACTTCCCAAGTGGTGCAGTGGTAAAGAATCCACCTGCCAAGGCAGGAGATGCAAGAGATTTAGGTTTGATCCCTGGGTCGGGGAAGATCCCCTGGGGAAGGAAACGGCAGCCCACTCCAGTATTCTTGCCGAGAGAATCCCATGGACAGACGAGCCTGGTGGGCTACAGTCTATGGGGTCACAGAGACTCAGACATGACTGAGCGCACACATATACGTTCTGAGAAGTTCACATATCACAAACTGAGCACATCTGCGTATTGAAAAGCAGAGACATTACTTTGCCGACTAAGGTCCGGAGAAGGCAATGGCACCCCACTCCAGTACTCTTGTCTGGAAAATCCCATGGACGGAGGAGCCTGGTAGGTACAGTCCATGGGGTTGTGAAGAGTTGGACATGACTGAGCGACTTCACTTTCACTTTCCACTTTCATGCATTGGAGAAGGAAATGGCAACCCACTCCAGTGTTCTTGCTGGAGAACCCCAGGGACGGTGGAGCCTGGTGGGCTGCTGTCTATGGGATCACACAGAGTCGGACACGACTGAAGCGACTTAGCAGCAGCAGTCAAGTCTATGGTTTTTCCTGTGGTCATGTATGGATGTGAGAGTTGGACTATAAAGAAAGCTGAGTGCCTAAGAATTGATGCTTTTGAACTGTGGTGTTGGAGAAGACTCTTGAGAGTCCCTTGGACTGCAAGGAGATCCAACCAGTCCATTCTAAAGGAGATCAGCCCTGGGTGTTCCTTGGAAGGACTGATGCTGAAGCTGAAACTCCAATCCTTTGGCCACCTGATGCGAAGAGCTGACTCATTGGAAAAGACTCTGATGCTGGGAGGGATTGGGGGCAGGAAGAGAAGGGGATGACAGAGGATGAGATGGCTGGATGGCATCATCGACTCAATGGACATGAGTCTGAGTGAACTCCGGGAGTTGGTGATG
The DNA here is from genome assembly GCF_014754425.2 of Oryx dammah. Lineage (NCBI taxonomy): Eukaryota > Metazoa > Chordata > Mammalia > Artiodactyla > Bovidae > Oryx > Oryx dammah. The sequence goes on from NW_024070195.1 coordinate 3,104,721, forward strand.
GACAGGGAGGTCTGGCGTGCTGCGATTCATGGGGTTGCAAAGAGTCGGACACGACTGAGCGACTGAACTGAACGGAACTGAGCACACCTATGAAGACCCCTCCCTGAACCCTCAGTTCACTTATCCCCTTAGGACAATCTCTGTCCTGACTTCTAGGAGCATAGGTTAATGTGGCCAGGTTTCACTTTATTTGGAAGGATTCATATGATTTATACTCTTTTTGTCTGCCTTCTTTGGCTTGCCTTGTGTTCGTAAATTTCATCCACGTTGTTGCATGTAGTTGTGGGTTGTCATTGCTGTGGAACACTCCATCGTGTGACGATATCACTGTGTATCAGCCACTGATTGGCATTTGTATAATGACCAGGTTTATTCTACAACAAAGTGTGCTCATCGGCACATCCTAATATGTGTGTCAGTGGATAGACGCGTGCATTTCTGTTGGGTGGAATCTCTGAGTCAGAGTTTAGGCATACTCGCAGTTTTAAAAATGCTGTCAGTTTTCTGCAGAGTCTACACCAATTCCCCATCTCACGAGCAGTGAATGGGAATCTCAGTTGCTCTGTGTCTCCATCAACACTTGCTATTCCCTGTGCCTTTCACTTCAGTCATGCAGGTGGGTGTCGGTTGACATTAGATTATGGTTTTAATTTGTATTTGCCTGATGACTAATGCGTGGAGCATACTCTTCTGTGCTATCAGCCACTTAGATAAACTTTTAAAGGAAAAGCTTGATCAAATGTTTTGTTCATTTTGGTTCGGCTGTCTGTTCTACTATTATTGATTTGTAAGAGAGCTATGAGAACAGTTCTTTTGTAAACGAGAGAATCCTTTTGTAGTATGAGTAGTGTTTGACTCTACATTCAGGAATCTGAATATCAGATTTTCTCAGAAGTAAGTCACACAAGTACTTACAAATTTCAACACGGAGTTCAATCTAAGCGTGGGGAAATTCAGCCTCAAACTTTCCCAGCTACAAAGCCTCCTCTTGAAACATCATAAGACAGTCGCTTTTTCCCCCAGTTCATTTCATGCTAGTTTGCCAAGTGGGGACAGGCATGGTCATCCCGTTGGGGGCTGGAATGAAGAGAACAGTGGGCTAGTGGACAGAGGAAAAGGACACAGTGGGGTGACCAAGGAGGATGCGAGGTCCTGCGGCGACGGGATGTGTAACCAGGCGTGATGACAGGCTCAACGAGAACGCCTGGGATGAAGCTTTATCTGAGAAATGTACAAGGGTGGAGGCCTCCTGAGTTAGATGGGCAGGTGCCTGGAGAATCAGTGTCAGCCCAGCCAAGAGAAATGCTTTTGCTTAATTTGGGGACAAACCGAAGAGCCAAAATATGGAACAGAAATATCTCTGGCAGCAACCACGCCCCTCCTCGGCCCAGATTAGCACAGGTGTGCCACTGGGCAGCTTTAAGGCCCTGCTCCTGTATTTCTGGGTGTGTGAAGTGCACGGACCCAGACTCACACCGAGGCCCCATGTCAGAGGATGGCCCCCAGCTGTGCCCCACCAGTCCCTCCACCTATGCTATGCCAGGGATCCTGCCTGAAGACAGAGTTTTACGCTCAAAAATCTCACAGTATTGTGGGAGAAATAAAAAGTAAATAATTAATATCAGGATAACATAGTGGTTGTGAGACAGAGGTTTCTGGGGTGTTAACAAGGAAGGGGTCCTACCCAGTGGCTGAGGAGGGGGACCATCGGGGTAAGAAAGCTCGGGAAGGGCTTCCTGGAGGAGTGGCTGCCTGTGAGTCTGTTTCTTTCCATCATTTGCAAAGAGGATACATTTGAGAAAAGTTAGGAGTTCACAAAACCCCTCCCTGCATCAGAGCAGAAGGGAAAGATTTCCAATTTCCTATCCTATTTAAATACCCCATGCTGTTATACCTAGGGTTCTTGTGACTTATTTTAATAAACCGTTTTCCCCATTTTGAACATGAACTCAGTGAAAGTTAATTAAAATGGTGTAAAATGTGACCTTGTGTGAATTAATCAATGTTAGAAAAAATGAGCCTATTTTCTCTTCCTTCCTGTTCCTTACCTTTGGAAACCCGAGGAAACATTCACCGGCCATGTACACAACGTTGTCAGGACTCACGGTTTTCAACATCCTTCTCGTGCTCACAACCACAGGAATGGACGGCTGGGTGACCAGGTGCAGACTGGAGGGCTTGTCGTGCTGTAATTCAGCAGAGACTCCGTTTACCAGGTGACAGTAAGATGAGTGGACCTCTGAGTAAGGGATATGGGTGGGAGTTCATTGCAGATGAGGGTTGGGCGTGTAAGCTAACAGTCTCTCCCGAAGCCCGCTGAGCCAGAGGCTGAGAGAGTCAGAAGCTCACATGTGCTCTTCTGGATGGAGTCTACAACAAGACACCAGCTGAATCCACTGAGGTGCAGATGGGAGCAAGCGACAGAAACCCTGATTCGCCATCATCTCAGCAGCGAAGCGATTTATCATCTCACATAGTGAGTCCAGACGGACAGCAGCTCTGGGGTTGGTTAACGCACCAGCTCACCAATGTCTCAACGACCCAGGTTATTTCCATCTTTCTACTCTGCCATCCAAAATATTCTGGATTATCCTCACCGATTGTTCTCCTGATGGACCCAAGAAGACTGCTTTTAGGAACACCTTTAGGAAGACTGATTTTAAGAACAATACACAGACTCCAAACCCAAAGGCTTCCTCAGCGGATTTCCTGCTTAGGTCCATTGGTCAAAACGGCACCCCACACCCAAGCCTAAACCAATCATTTGTCGGGACAGATCCTTCCAGCACATTGGCCTTCCAGCCAAGGCCATGGACTCTCACCCCTGGTAAAGGCAATGGCCTAGATTTCCCCAGAGGACTTGAATGAGGATAAACAAGATCAGATTCTGTTACTAAGGCAGAACAGAAGGCCACCAAGGTGTCCACGCAGAACAAGAGGTTCCTGCTTCCTCTGCTTGGAGTTGAGGGCACAGACTTGGGGATTCAGGGTTTGCCCCTTTGATCATCTCATTTCTTCTTTTCAGGAGCAAATAGACACTGGAGTCACAAGAGACAAATGAGTGTAGTCAGTCATGTCCGACTCTATACAGTCCATGGAATTCTCCAGAGCAGAACACTGGAGTGGGCAGCCTTTCCCTCCTCCAGGGGATCTTCCCAATCCAGGGATCAAACCCAGGTCTCCCACATTGCAGGCAGATTCTTTATCATCTGAGCCACAAGGGAAGCCCAGGAATACTGGAGTGGGTAGCCTTTCCCTTCTCCAGGGGATCTTCCCGACCCAGCAATCGAACCGGGCTCTCCTGCGTTGCAGGCAGATTCTTTACCAACCGAACGATCAGGGAAACCCAGTGTGTAATGAAGAAACAGCTGGATCAGAATGAGAACACTGGGGACCAGACCCAATATGAGCAGGTGGGGGAAGCTCTTAGCAAAGTTGTGGAGTGCCCAGAACTCAGCTTCTGATGCCGGGGGCCCTCCCTGTTCTGTGTCCTCCCTCTTTACATAACAATGAGCCCAGGAGAGGGCCTAAAAACAGACTTGAGTCCCAGCTCTGCCACTTGCTAACTGCTGAACCATTTTGAGCCTCAATTTTCTCACCTACAAAATGAAAATAGTGATAACTACCCAACGGGCTGCTGCTTCTGCAGTCATCACTGTTCACTGTAAGAGGGCAAGCTAATCGCTAACAAGTTGAGCATCCCCATGCCTGCAATGCAGGAGACCGCCTGCAATGAAGGAGATGAAGATTCAGTCTCTGGGCTGGAAAGATCCCCTGGAGGAGGAAATGGCAGCCCGCTCCAGTGCTCTTGCCTAGAACATTCCTTGGACAGAGGAGCCTGGCAGGCTACAGTCCATGGGGTAGCAAGAGTCGTTCATGACTTAGCAACTAAAACAGCACCACCACCTCTCCTTAATAAACATTTATTTCTCACCAACCCAGAGTCCAACAGAGATGATTCTGGTCAGCCAGCTCTCCCACGACCCAAGGACTCAAGGATTCCTCAGGGCCTTCCATTCTGTGGCGCCAGGATCTTCAAGATCCAGGGGACCTTCCCAACCCAGGGATCAAACCCAGGTCTCCCGCATTGCAGGCGGATTCTTTACCAGCTGAGCCGCAAGGGAAGCCCAAGAATACTGGGATGGGTAGCCTATCCCTTCTCCAGTGGATCTTCCCGACCCAGGAATCAAACTGGGGTCTTCTGCCTTGCAGGTGGATTCTTTACCAGCTGAGCTATCAGGGAAGCCTGACGGTATCTAAGGGAATGTCATATCTGCTTCCACTACCTAGACCCAGACACAAACTCCTTGCGGTGAACTAGGACCTTCCGAGATCCAAGGGAGCTGGAATAGAAAACTGCTGTGTGCCAGGAAAAGAAAAATACACGTGCTGGCATCAGGCCGGTCCTTGTCGTTGCTGTTATCAGCAGCACAGTTACTGAAAAGGTGGTCATTTCCAGAGTAACTGTGGCCCGTGATGGTTCATTGATGGTCCCCATCATTACCCCAGGGAGCCAGCTCTAGGAGATGATGACCCTTAAAGGCTGGTCTGGGGTGTCAAAAGACCAGACCCCACTGCTGATGGAATGGTGAGATATGGAGGTACCAAGCACAGTCAAGGACACGGCGGGTGTCTGGAGAGCAGGAAGCACTTGGGATACTCCTCCGTCTGAGACAGCCCTTCACTCCCGACAGGCAGGTGAGGGCTCCTGCTCCACCCTTGGGTGGGTGAGCCGGTCACCTGCGAGCCCAGGGCTGTGCTGTCTGCACCTTCTTCCACCTCCGTCTCTGTTTCACGCTTCCCCTCCTCTGCCCGATGAGTCACCGTCACGCCCTCCTCACCTCAGGCCAGGTTCTGGGGAACCACTTGAAATTTCAGGTAAACTGGAGCGTCAGAATCTCCAGAATCCCAGGCCCTGTTGAATTAAGTAGCCGAGAGGGGCCTTGGGGTACGTCAGTATTCACCTCCACCTCAGTTTTCACATTCACAAATCAAAACATCACAGACGCAGACTTTGGTGTGAAACAGAATCCCTGAGCCATGCGGGGACTCAGAGAAGTTCACGGCATCTCATCAGCACACACTTGGCCTTTAAAGGGTTCCGAGAGCGGGGCTCAGCCCAGGGGCAGCCAGGTTCTCTGAAAACGAAATTGGAATCAGCAGAGAGGGCCTCTGTTGGCTGAGTTAGACTTGCTTTTCTCAGCAAGTCTCTGCCACATTGTGGATGGGGAGCTGCTGGATCGAAGAAAGGAATTTCCCAAGATCCAGGCTCAGATCACACTCTCTGCCCAGGGGGCTGTCTCAGAGCTACTCTGACGGCATGGAGCCCTTCCTCTGCCTTCTGCCTCAACGTACTGTCTCCTTGGCTTTGACTGGGTCCGCCCTTGCTTATGAACTCCTGATTGCCCTCAAATGTGGAGGTCTCTTCACTGAGGATCACAGAGCAGGTGTGTACATGGCTGTACTTCCAGTCACCTGGGGGGCTTCTGTGGCAGGGAGCAAGTCTGTTTGTGACCTCAATGGGGACCCCATTCTCAATACCTGCACTCAGTCGTGTCCGACTTTTTGTGACCCCGTGGACTGTAGCCCTCCAGGCTCCTCCGTCCATGGGATTCTCCAGGCAAGAATACTGGAGTGGGTTGCCATTTCCTTCTCCAGGGGATCTTCCTGACCCAGGGATCGAACCCAGGTCTCCCGCATTGCAGGCGGACGCTTTACCCTCTGAGCCACCAGGGAAGACCTTAACTTGCACTTAAGGCGTCCTTATTTCAATAAACAATTATTGAATAATGTGTTGCTTACACTTCCGCATAAGACTGCATGTAAAGAAAGGATTCTTAGCTAAACCCAGTTTGGAAACAACTGCAAGAAAGGGCACCGTTATCAAACGAGGAGCAAAGGATGCTCCTGGTGCTTCTACTCAGATTCCGTGGGGCAGAGGAATGGTTGAGGTTTCCTCCGGACCTGCCCGCGCCTGGAGGAAGCAGCCGGCCGCTGTCCTGGGCTGACGCTGCAGCCTGGCTTCACCTCGAGGGCAGGGAGCTCATTTTCCCTCTGAACTCACAGCCTGCTGCCAGCGGGGGGTGGGGGGGACACCTGCAGAAACTGCTGCAGGACTCTTTGGGCATCAGAGGAGGCCATTCCACTATTCCCTGGGTCCTGGGGGCTCAGCAGGTAGGAGGCGGACAACTGGCGGGCGGGCGGGCAGCTGCACCCCTCTGGAGTTGCCCCGCCCACTCCGCCAGCACTGCCGTGCCATCTGCACCCATCTGCCCAATCCTGGTCAGTGGCCACAGTTGGTGCAGGACCATCCAGAAAAGAGGATGCTGTGACTCTGAGGAGGAGGGGCGCTGGGATCACCACTAACCTCTCCACCTCCTCTTGCAGGTAAATGAGCTGGTCAGGAGTGCAGATGACGCCCAAGGCCATGCGGGCGGTAAGGGGGAGCTGGGAACGTGATGCAAGCCCAGCCCAGCCCCACTCACAGGGCACTTCCTGGCCCTGGGCCGGATGCCCTCTCTCTGCATCCTCCACTCTCTCCCCCCTCTCCTTGTGGCCCCATCTGCATTCCACCTTCTCTGACTGCCTCAGTCCCGACCGCAGCTGCAGGGGTACCCACGACGCTAGCAACGCCCGTGCCCGTACCCTTCTCCCCCACCATGCGATGTGCTTAACTCAGCTTGGGGCCGGGGGCCTGATGGCCTCTGACCACGTGGCCATTGCCTGACCGAAACTCTCTGTGACCTCAAGTAGGAGCTGCAGTCTGGAGGCCAGGGGTGGGCTTGGCCGGGACACCTGCAGCAGCCTGGACTTGCTGACCCTCTGCGCAGACACCGGCATTAGTAACTCCCAGGGTGAGGGTGAGGCAGGTCCTTGTCCCACAAGCCTGATTCTCAGACACCAGACCTGCTTCCCTGGGATAAGAACACTTTAGAGGCCCCTGGGCAGTGTGTGGGTTTCATCTGACAAGCTCAAGGGCTGACTTTTGTCTCCCGCTTCTCCTGCCTTCCTCCTTGGTGCCACCTCCCTTCCCCATCCCCCAGCCCCCACCGGCCCAGAGGGAAGTTGTCGCTTCCTTCTTTCCAGCCGCCAGGTACCTGGTATGACTTACACCCTTATATCCTGCAGCTGTATTGCAGCGACCTGCTTAGTTCTCTGCCCCGGGTTTTCTCACCTGAGACACTCTGAAGGCAGAACCTATCTTCTCACCCAAGGCTGCAGGTGCTGAGAAGGGCCTCGGTCACTGTGGGCTGACTGGGATCCTGGGCACCTGGGGTCCACATCAGAGTGCAAAGGGCAGGCTGGGAGGCAGAGTGAGGCTTCCCCCTCCAGCTGGGACCATGGGTGACCAGGGCAGCTGCTGATTTCCTGTGACATCACAACCCTCAATTAACCAATTAATAGCGTTAACCCTCAGTTAACTGAGAAGAAGGCCTCAAGGTGCGTATGAGGGCACCCTGGAGCGAGCCTGACAAGCATTTCTGGAGTGACCCGTCCCAGTAGGAGCTTTTTCTAGAGCCTGTCTGTGGAACGCTGAGTCCCCACGCTCTGGGAATAATAAAAGGTTCTGAGACCATCCAAGCGTGAGAAAGGCATATCCCTGTGAAGCTTCACAGCACCTTTTGGTGTATTAAAAGCTCTGAGCGATGCTACAGTAAGAAATGTGAATTGTAAAACTATAAACCCAAAACCTAAATAATATGAAAGCCATCCCTCCCCTGACCCAGAAGTCAAGTGAATGCCTGGGAGCAGAGTCGTCTGTCCTCACAAACAACACTGCACTCTGTCCACCCATCTGGGCTCAAGTCAGCCCCTCTCCTCTGTAATTTTGTTTATGCCCACTTTCAATTTCTAAAAAAAAGAAAAGAAAAGAAATAGTTTGAGCCCCAGAAAGACAGCCGGCCAATGAAATGCCGAGCTGGAGCATTACAGCATCAGCGAGGCCGCTCATTGGCTGGCTGGGCCTGAGGAGATGGCTGCAGCTGCCTGGCCCCGCCCCTCAGCCCCAGCCTTGCGCGGCTTCAGCGAGGACCAGGGGTGTTGGAAAGGTCGCGATGCCCTTGGCCGTAGGCCCCCATAGCCCGTCAGCCTGGCCATCGTCAGCTGGCAGCTGCCACTTGCAAGCCGGTGGCAGAGAGCGCCTGCCTTCCAGCCCTGGCCTCACATCATCACACCCTCCCAGGTTGCTATGCTGTCACGGTGGTTTTTCATGCTCACCCTGGGGCAAGGGTGCTGCGATTTCTTCCCTGAGCGGATTAACCCTCCCTCCAAACGTAGCCCTTTCCACTATGCAGCCCCGTTGACGTTAAGCTCCTCCTAATTTCTCAGTAGCTCATTCGTGTTGGCACCATCATCTGGCAGTTGGTGCAGACGTGGTATTGTGTCGCCGGGCAACATCCATTCCTGCTTTCTGCCATTTACACCACCTTCTGATCTTAGCTGGGCACACGCATTCTGGAATAAAGACTACCTTCCTAGTTCCCTTACAGCTAGATATGAGTAAGCTCTGGCCAATAGGAAGTTCAGCTTCAGCTTCAAGAAAGTATTCGTAAAGGGAAGTGTGCCCTGTTATGTACCTTCCACTCTCTGGCTGGCTAGAATGGAGATGTGATATCTGGAACTCAAGCCGCCAGCTTGACCCATGAGGTGGCACACTAGGATTAGGGAATAGTAAGATGAAAGACCCTGATGCTGGGAGGGACTGGGGGCAGGAGGAGAAGGGGACGACAGAGGATGAGACGGCTGGATGGCATCACTGACTCGATGGACATGCATTTGGGTGAACTCCGGGAGTTGGTGATGGACAGGGAGGCCTGGCGTGCTGTGATTCATGGGGTCGCAAAAAGTCGGACATGACTGAGCGACTGAACTGAACTGAACTGAACTGAAGATGAAAGAAACTTGGTCCCTGATGATTTTGGAAACCAGGTATCAGTCCTGGATTGCCTCCTCGGGACAAATGTTTTTATAAGTTATTGGGTAACTTTGGAGTTTATGATTGTGTTAATCAGGGCTCTCCAGAGAAACAGAACTAATCGGGTATGGATGTATCTGTAAAGAGATGTTTTAAAGAATTATCACACAATTGTGAAGACTGAAAAATCTGAAATCTGCAGATCTAAGAAAGAGCTGATGCTGCAACTCGAGTCCAAAGCCAGTCTGGAGGCAGAAATCCCGCATCTTCAGGGCACTGCACTCAATCTCTTCTCTTACAACCCTCAACTGATTGGATGAGGTCCACCCACATAATGGAGGGTATTATGTTTTGCTCAAAGCCCACTGATTTAAATTTTATCTGCATCTAAAAAATACCTTCACAGCAGTGTCCAGGTTGTTGTTTGACCCCACAGTGGGTACCATGGCATTTATGGGCTGAACTGTCCCCTCTAAACTTTAACATTGAACTCTTAGCCCTGTGTACCTCAGAATATGATGGCATTTAATGATAGTATCTTTAAAGAGGTAATGAAGTTAAATTGAGCTTGCTAGGATGCATCCTGATCCAGTCTGGCTGATGTCCTTAGGAGAAGGGGAGGTGAGGACACGCAGAGGGACAGCAGGTGTCCAAAGGGGTGAGCATGTGAAAACGCAGCCAGAAGGTGGCTGTCTGCTCCCCGAGGAGGGGCCTCAGGAGAGACCGGCCTGCTGCCGCCGTGGCCTTGGACTCCAGCCTCCAGAAGCCAGCCAGCCTATGGTATGACAGCCTGAGCAAACCAACACAGCGGACCTAGCCGAGCTGCCAACATGATGAGCCCTCACAGTGCTGCTTCTTTGCTGAGACTGTGAGGACTCAGGAGGCAGGCCCAGGTTGTCCATCTCTGGTGATCAGGCAAGTTCTTATACCATGCAAGGAGCTTAGGCTCCAGATTCTTCAGTGCTGGTGGGTGATGGACTGTGGTGAGGAGGGGTGTGCTCTGGTCAAGCTTGGTCTTTGGAGAGGTCGCCCAGGACCCACAGATGGGTAGAGGAGGGTGAGCCTGCAGTCAGGGAGGTTGGTTTAGAAGCTGGCACAGAAGAATAAAGAGATGCCAGGGGCAGTGATGGAGGTAAGAGGACAGCAGAGCAGCGAATCGCCTGCTAAACCAGGGAGGGGAGTCTGGCAGGAATTCCACGGGTCCAGTTGGACAGGCTGTGGGGACGGGGACGCACCAACCCAAGAGGAGTCTTCAGGCCGTGGTGGGCATGGCCAACAGCTTGTCTGGTTTCAGGCATGCCGAGTTGTGTGTATTTGGGGGACGTCACTGAGGGCTTACGAAGTAGTTGCACATACTCGTTTGGAACTCAGGGGGCAGTCTGCTTGGAAACCCAGCTGTCTATGTCCGTTTCTCTCCAGCAATTAAAGTTTTAGGAGCTATGAATATTCCCTCCATGTGTGCCTGTCTCAAACTTTCCCCAACATACCTGGCTCTGTGGTTTTCCTCTTTTCTTTAATACTTCCCTAGTTTTGATTTTGTTTCTATCTGTAATCCATGGGACTTGTTTGTGAAATGTACTAAAGTAGGGATTTATGATGGATATAGCCAATTGTCCCAATATCTTTATTCATTTATTTATCATCGTGGCTGCACCATGTGGCATGTGGGATCTTAGTCCCCGACCAGAGATTGAACCCACGGCCCCTGCAGTGAAAATGCGGAGTCTTAACCCCTGGACCTCCAGGGATGTCTCTTCTTTATTTATTTATTTTTTCATTGTCAATATAATGAAAATTTTAGAAAGGAATCAGACATTTTGAGGACTCCCTGTCACTTGAGAAAAGTGCAACGTCATAGCAGACGTAACAGATTGTACTGGCGTGGGGTCTTTCTTTCATCCAGTATCTTTGACTCTCTCCTCCCAATATTCGGGACTGCTGTCGTGCTCAGAGGGACCTGCCCTCGGGCTGCATGAAGCGGCCTTGCTGCTCTTCTAAAGGCAGATTACCCTAGAAAAAGCTTTTTTTTCCCCACCTGGAACTGTTTCCCAGGAGCCAAAACCTATTCCTGATGAAGTCCTCCCTGCCAGGAACAATCATGTCGGGAAAGAACAGAACGCGATCAGGAGCAGCTTGGCCCTTTAGAGCCTGCAGTTGACTGTCCCTGCCGACTGTGACCCCGGTCACTCTCTTGTTAGTGGGCACCTGCTCTGAGCCAGGTCCCGAGCTCTCTGGTGACATCTGGGCCTTGGCATCCTCAATTAACAAAAGCAATGTTAAAAAAAAAATACCTGTCTTGCAGGGTAATTGTGACGCATAAAAGGAAGTAATCCATGCAGAAGGGCCTCTCACCACTCCTGCCTCAGGGCAGGAAGTCTGTCAATATCAGGGTATCCTGTGGCTGAAAACCTCGCCTCTAGTTACTCTCTTTCCCTCCCCAATTAAACACACCGGTGGCAGCAGCGGCACCAGCAAGATGCAGTCCAGCTACTTCTTCTAACCGTTTCCTGCTGGAGGGACGTCCATCTCCCCGGTTAGTTGCAAATGACAGGCTCCTGGACCTCGTGGGAAGCCCTGAGCTGCTTGATTTGTTGGTTCCCATCCCTGCACCCTGTTCTGAAGGCTTCTCATATCGGGAATTCACGGGCTCAGGCAATGGCGTGTCACCCCCAGTCTAGGAGGTGTGACAGCCACCCCCCCCCACCACCCCCCGGCACGAAATGAAACAGAGTGGGATTAACTCTTTGTTGCCCAGCAAGGACCTCTCGTCCCCAAAGACCTAAAAATCTGGAGTCTCCCCTACAGGGGGAGGGCTCCTCGTGGGGAGGCCTTTGCTCCCTCCAGCTCCCCAGGGAAGACGCAGAGATCTCAGGGCGCCCCCGCCGGGCCCCACTGGGCCAGCTCTCGGGACCAGGTTCCTGCCGGCTGTTCTGCCGCATGATGGGGCAGCCGCCATAAGGCCCCTCTAGCTGCAGACGCCCGGCCCCAGATGAGGACACTGCAGTCTGGCTGTTTCTTCTTGCGAACACTGACGGCGTCCTGAACATCTTTGCAAAGTGAACCTTCCCTGACTAGCAGCTGAAGGAGAGCCACACGGGCTGGTTCCTGAGCTGTTTTCCATCCAATCCTCCGGGTGATTGCGGTGGTGATGAAGGTGCTAATGACGGCTGTAAAGCCCTCAGCAGCTCCCATTTATTGCCCTGTCTAGCTAAAGACCTGGCAGATAAGGCCCCTCTGGCTTTCCACTCACTGCAGGCCGGAGGCGGCTAAGTGGCTTGTGCGCATCACAACACTTCCTCCCCCCACCGTCCAGCTCTGTTGCTATCTCACTTTAGGAACAAGCGTTCAGAGAGGTAAAGAACTCGTCCAAGGCTGGGCGGCCAGCAGTGGCAGAGCCGAAGCTGGTAGCGGGTCCGTCTGCGTGAAGCTGGCACTTGGCTGAGCTCCTGACAGGGGCACCATCCGTGCCCCTGGCGGGCTGCCTGCGCACCCTGCCCCGCCGGGTGTCCTTCCTGCGGGGCCCCTCAGGCAGGGATGGAAGGAGCGGGGACGGGGTGGGGAGGTGGGAGGAGTGGGGGGGGGGGGGGGGGGGAGTGGTCCTGTGTCAGCCCCGCCAGCAAGGAGGACGACCGGGAGGCGGGTTGTCTATTGATTGACTGAAATTGGATTTGTTGACACAAACTGCCAGCGTTTCGTGGTGATGAAAGGATTGCCCACCAGCCTCATAACAAGCTGAGATTTCCCTGAGGGCTGCCCGAGCTGCTGGTGCGGTTCTTTGTCAGGAGAAGAAAGCAATTAGGAGCATGGGGGAAGTTATTAGGCCTTATTGCTTCGCTCGGCTCCTGCAGCGGGGAGGGGCGCGGATTTCGGGCCCCCAGGCTACGTGCTGTGGGTTCTGTTTTCGCGGCATCCGCCGCGTGCAGCCCGTCGGGGGGACAAACTGCGGACGCTGACTCCAAAGCAGGCAGAGAAGGCGCACGCAGACCGGGTCGCCCCAAGAAACCAGCAGGTGGAACCAGCGTTTGCTGGCTTTAAAAATCGCATCGTTGTATTCTAAGCACAAACCCGGAACGCACAGCGCACACACCTCTCTACTGTGCTTTGCGCATCCCGCTCCACGTTCTGTCACGTTAAAACTATTCAGACTGGCGTAGTTTAAAAGACACATTCAGGGAAGATGGCCCCCTCTACGCCTCTGCAGAGGGGCGGGTAAAGGAGGAAGCAGTGCTTCCGTGGGGGGCAGGGGGCTCAAGGAATCGCTTTAGCGGCTGTTACTGGGATCTCAGAGATGCCCGGGAGTGTGGGTGAGCAGGTGGGGGGCGGACGATTAGGGATAATGCCACCTGACATTTGTGCAAGTATTACACCCAACAGAGCACTTTCACTGGCACTGCTTTACTTTTTGTTGTTGTGATAAAGTAGACGTGATATTTTCCATCCTAATCCTTTTTAAGTGTACAAATCTGCTCCATTAAGCACATCCTTGCTCTCCTGCAGTCATCACCACCATCCATCCACAGACATTTGTCCTCGTCTCAAACTGCCACTCTGCCCGTATTCAACACTTCGCTCCTGTTCCCCCAATCCCAGTCCCTGGCAACCACTGTTCTTTCTGCCTCTATGAGCTTGGCTGTCTAGGCGACTCAACATAATATTGACCTTTTACTGATTGGCTTATTGCACTAAGCATGTCTTTGGTTTCATCCACTTTGTAGCATGTTCCAGAATTTCCAAAACTGAACAATGTACCATGGTATCCATGGACCACATTTTGTTTATCCGTCCATCCATCAGCGGGTTATTTCCACGTTTTGGCTGTTGTGAGTAATGCTGCCATAAACACGGGTGTACAACAGGTCGGACCTCTATTTTCACTTCCTTTGTGTCTATACCCAGAAGCGTAATTGTTGAATCGTATGGTGATTCTATTTTAGTTTTTTTGAAGGACTGCTGTACCATTTTCCACGGCCTGCACCATTTTACGTTCTTACCAGCACTGCACAAGGGTTTACCTTCTGCGCATCCTCACCAACACCCGCTACTTTCTGTCATTTCTGATAATATCCTTCCCGGTGGATGTGAGTGGTAACTCATGGTGATCTTGATTTGCATTTTCCCGATGATTAGTGACGTCGAGCATCTTCTCTTATACTTGCTGGTTATTTTCATATCTTCTTTGGAGAAATGTTTATTTGAGCCCTTTGCCTATTTTTTTTTTAAACTGTTTTAGTCACGTTGCTTTATTTTTATTCTTACAGTGGCTGGGGCTAGAGTTATGGATAAACCCCATTTTACAGAGAGGAAAATGATCACAGATGTCTGAAAACTTGCCTGCAGTTACCCAGGTGGTTGGCTGTCAGCTCTGTGACTTTCAGAGCCTCTTTCTCTTGGCCTCTGGAACTGCTGATCCGGGTAGAGCATCCCAGGCTGAAAAAGAGTAGCTGGTGGCCACACCTACAGGGGCTGACAGGTGCCACAGGCAAGGTGAGGAAGAACTGGTCAGGTGAAGGGGGAGGAACATCAAAAGCAAGGGAGGAGTGTCGTGCCCAGGCCCACATCCTCACAGGCCATCAACAAATGCACGCAAAGTGTTGGCCCTGTTCCAGGCTGACACGTGGGAGGTGAGCGGGAGAAGAAGGCGTTGCCTCCATGGTATTTATATCTGCCAGCCGCCCTCACGTGGCTGCGGAGCCCTTAACACGTGGGTCATCTCCACGAAAAGTGCTGTCAATGCACCAGAGACCAAAAATGGAAAGGACTTCATGAAAACTTTTCCCTGCTGGTTACATGTTGGAAAGATAACATTCTGGGTGTCTGGGGCTGAATAAAATATATTACTGAAATTGATCTCACCTGCTTCTTTCTGCCCTTTGATGTGTGGCGACTATTAACTGGATGATTACGTATGAGGCTCATGTTGCATTTATACTGAACAGCGCTGTTCCAGCCAAAGCCAGGGACAGCAAGTAAAGAAGCGAAGAAACAGATATTGCCACATCAGGAAGTGAAGGACGGAGTGGGGTGATGCAAGCTGGGGTGGAGCAGAGGGGCAGAGACCTGAAGGCAGGGCACAGGGCAGTGTGGCGGGGAGGGGTGAGCCTGGGCTGGGGAGGCCGGCAAGCGAGGTCCTCCCACAGGCGTGAAGGCTGACTGACTCACCGGGGTGACTGACAGCGGACCCAGGGAAGAGTGACAGCAGGGACAGAGTCCCCACGAGGTGCTGAGCTAGCCAGACTCGGGGGACGTCAGGGGCTGCTGGTTTGGGATGGAGGGGACCCCGTCGTGGGGCCAGAATTCATGTCTGCTCCTGAATCTGGGACCTCATTTTGCCAACAAAGGTCCATTTAGTCAAACATGTGGTTTTTCAGTAGTCATGTACGGGTGGGAAAGTTAGACCATAAAGAAGGCTGAGCACTGAAGAACTGATGCTTTTGAACTGTGGTGTTGGAGAAGACTCCTGAGAGTCCCTTGGACTGCAAGGAGGTCCAGCCAGTGCATCCTAAAGGAGATCAGCCCTGAATAGTCACTGGAAGGACTGATGCTGAAGCTGAAACTCCAGTACTTTGTCCACCTGATGAAGAGCTGAAAACACTCTGACGCTGGGAAAGATTGAGAGCAGGAGGAGAAGGGGACGACAGAGGATGAGATGGTTGGATGGCATCACCAACTCAATGCACACGAGTTTGAGCAAACTCTGGGACATAGGAAAGGACAGGGAAGACTGGCTTGCTGCAGTCCATGGGGTCGCAAAGAGCAGACGCGACTGAGCCAGTGAACAACAACAACAACTTGAGTCTGAGTTGTGCTGTGGCATTTGAGTGGATACATGCAGTTCTTGTTTGGAGAGAGAGGTCTGGAGCTTGGAAGAGTCGCTGAGACGGAAAGGACAGGGCATTAGAGGCCACCTTGCAGGACAGCCTTGGATCCTTGCACACAGACGGGGTCATGAGTGTTCCCCGGGGGGTGATAACTGATCAAATCCGGTTTGAGTCCTGGCTCTGCTGCCTCCTGCTGCCGTTTGCCTCTTCACCTGGCGATGGACCACAGACCTGTGGGTCCTTGTGAGGTGCCTCCTGCTTCCTCGCTCTCAATGTGGGCTGGCCCTAGGATGGCCTGGACGGGGACCGTGGTCCTCTGCTGGCCTGAGCCCAGCCCTAAGGGGCCCGGCAGCAGCTGCCTCATCTCTTGGCTCCCCAAGCCCTTCATAGAGACTCGCCTGTCCTGAGGTCATCATGTTGGGAGAAAGCCCCCCACCCCGTGAAGGGGCTGCATAGGGGGACAGAGAGAGAGGCCCAAACAGCCCCGGCCTTCCAGACATTCTCACCGAGGCCCTGGAGCACAGACTGGAGTACAGACTGTCTGTCTTTGCCCTGCCTTTTGTGACCCAAGTTTATGACCCACAGAAGGGCGAGGTATAAGAATAGTAAGTTGTTGGTTTAAGCTACTAAGTTTTAGAGTAGTTTATTCAGCAATAGATAAACAGAACAATAGATAAAATGGGAGAATAATACTTATTTGGTTGTTGGGAGGATGATGTGAAATTTGAAGCACAATTTTTGGCTCTGGGTTGGTACTAATTAAACTTCCCTTTTCTTTCATTGTACAGCTTATGCTATAAAGTCAGAAACCTGTCTTGTCTTAGTTCAGCCTTGCAGAATGGCAGAGAGGAAACTAAAGTCCTATTTCATGTCATATATGTATATATTTTAAATGTATGGAAATATTGATCATGAAATTATAGTGGATATTCTCTATGTGTTAGTCAACTCTTTTCGACCCCATGGACTGTAGCCTGCAGGGCTCCTCTGTCCATGGGATTTCCCAGGCAAGAATACTGGAGCGGGTTGCCATTCCCTTTTCCAGGGGGTCTTTCTGATGCAGGGGTTGAACCTGGGTCTCCTGTATTACAGGCAGAGTCTTTGCCATCTGAGCTACCAGCGAAGCCTGATATTCCCTATGTTCGATCGAATATCTCACCTTGGTTACACTGGTTTCAAGTCACATTTTGCTTTTCTTTTGTTGACACCTGTGTTGAAGGTGCCAGACATACCCAGGGAGCTCTTGGATGACTGAACCTGTCAGTCAGGCTGCTCAATCGATGTGCCTATTTTCTTCTTTTTTTTAATAGATCATACTTGTCTTTATTTTGAGTCTTCATTTTTTATTGCAGTATAGTTGATTTACAGTGTTTTTTTGTTTTTGTTTTTGTTTTTGTTTTTTTTTTAGTTTCAGATGTACAGCTAAGTGATTCAGTTATTATTCAGTCGCTCAGTCATGTCCGACTCTTTGCGACCCACGGACTGCTGCATGCCAGGCTTCAGTTATACATATATATCTATATATAGAATCTGATCTTTTTCTTATTCTTCTCCATTATAGGTATTACAAAATACCGAGTAGAGTTCCCTGTGCTACACGGTAGGTTCTTGTCAATTATCTATTATGAAATAGATTGTAGAGTGCGGATGTTAACCCCAAACTCCAAATTTATCTCTCCCTCATCTTTTCCCTTTGGTGACCATGCGTTTGTTTCCTATGTCTGTGAGTCTATTTCTGTTTTGTAAGTGAGTTCATTTATATAATTTTTTAGATTCCACATGTAAGTGATGTCATGCAATATTTGTGTTTCTGTCTCTGATTTCACTTAGTATAATTGCTGGGTCCATCCATGTGCTGCAACTGGCATTTTTTAATTTTTAATTTTTAAATTAAAAAAATTTTTTTTTATGGATGAGTAGCAGTCCATTTTGAATAAATGTATATATATATATATGCCTATTTTATTATTTATGCCTTTTCTGACCCCACACATATTTTTGCTCATAATTATTTAATATGTGAAGCGAAAGTTGCTGAGTCATTTCTGACTCTTTGTGACCCCATGGACTATACAGTCCACAGAATTCTCCAGGCCAGAATGCTGGAGTGGGTAGCCTATCCCTTCTCCAGGGGATCTTCCCAAGCCAGGGACTGAACCCAGGTCTCCCACCTTGCAGGCAGATTCTTTACCAGCTGAGCCACAAGGGAAGCCCAAGAATACTGGAGTGGGGAGCCTATCCCTCCTCCAGGGGATCTTCCCAACCCAGGGATTGAACTGGGATCTCCTGCATTGCAAGCGGATTCTTTACCAGCTGAGCTATCGGGGAAGCATGATAAAAAACTTCAATCTGATTTAAATTCTTTATTAAAGGGAATCCACTCTGCTTCACCCAGGTTGAGTCTTTAATGAGAGGAATTATAGAGAAGATTATGGCCAAGAGGAGCAGTTTGCTTTGCTTCTCCAGGAGGAAGCTCTATGTAAAGATGGGAGAGGAAGTGAAGCTCCCAAAAGTACACCTGTCCCCTGAGAGCAGATGGAGCTGATCAGGAGGCAGCTGACCAGGCAGCCTGACCACAAGACTTCTGTTTCCCTGCTGTTTAGTCGTGAGAGCAGAGACAGTCAAAGAGGAGATCATTTTGGTGGTTATAAATCTGTGTTTTTTTTATTCTATTTTATTGTTTGATTTATTTAAGACCAATAAATGAATTTTTAAATTACTGATGCTGGAAAAGATTGAGGGCAAGAGGAGAAGGGGGTGACAGAGGATGAGATGGTTGGATGGCATCACCGACTCAATGGACATGAGTTTGAGCAAGCTCCGGGAGTTGGTGATGGACAGGGAGGCCTGGCGTGCTGGAGTAAGTGGAACTACAAAGGGTCAGACACAGCTTAACAACTGCACAACACTGGCAGTTCAGTAGTTGAGACTCTGCTCTTCTATTGTAGGGGGCACAGGTTTGGGAACTTAGAGCTCACGTGAGAAGTGATGTGGCCCTCCCCCCAAAAATTAAAAAAATAAAGGAAATGCTTTTTATATTTCACCACTTAGTGTAATGTATGCATGTATATTTATAGACTGCTGCTGCTGCTGCTGCTGCTGCTGCTAAGTCGCTTCAGTCGTGTCCGACTCTGTGCGGCCCCATAGACGGCAGCCCACCAGGCTCCCCCATCCCTGGGATTCTCCAGGCAAGAACACTGGAGTGGGTTGCCATTTCCTTCTCCAATGCATGAAAGTGAAAAGTGAAAGGGAAGTCACTCAGTCGTGTCCGACTAGTAGCGACCCCATGGACTGCAGCCTACCAGGCTCCTCTGTCCATGGGATTTTCCAGACAAGAGTACTGGAGTGGGATGCCATTGCCTTCTCCGATATTTATAGACTAAAAAATCATTTTAAAGAAAATTTCTATCTTAAGAGTAAAAAATAAAATGCTATGAATCTTCCTTAAAAATCATGAGCAATTGTTACTAATTAATTTCTAACCTACATCTGCTTTAAAAGATTCAAAAGATTATCTGGATTCTTCCCTGCTTCTTCTGTCCTTGAAGCCTGGAATACTGTTTTCAAAATTAGAGAAGTAATGCATTCATTCATTCACTCACCCAGCAAAACTCTATTGAATGCCTACAAACGCTGAGATACTAAGATAAGAAACAGATCAGCAGTTTATAGAGATTTACCAACAGCACATCATGATTCCTTTGGGTTTTGGCGTTGCTCTTCAGAGCCAAGGAGTCAGCCAAAGAAATGATATTCTAAGTGGCCCTGAGATCATAGGAGATAAAAAGGATTACTGTACTGTGGAGAGATCTCTAGCAGACACCAAGGAATAATGAAGCCAGGGAGCCAAGGCCTCACTCCTGGAGGTGTAGGCGCTTAGGTTCCAGAAGACACCCAGGGCCATTTGTTTGAGCCAAATGACGCTCTTTTGGACAGCTATCCAATTGTTGCTTATATAATTCCAGCCAAGGATAAAAAATTCCATAGATCATCACTGTCTGCTGTAATTGCTAGGATGATTTTTCTTAAACCAAGGTGAACTCTCCTGCCTGGTACTCTTTTCCAGTGATCTCACCATGCCCCGCGCTTCCACCAAATGTCAGCCTCTTTCTTCACGGGTCCTCGGCCTAGGAGGATCCAGGTGTGATGCCTCCTCGGGATTTCTCCAGCCTACACTCACCACCCCCAGGTCCTTCATCACCTCCTCACGAGAACTCTTTCCTGACTGCCCCCCCTCCGCTTCCTTTGGACACCCCGCATTTGTCACCGTCTCCCCTTGAACTTAGTGCCAGGGTCACGTGGCGTTCTCCACGAGCCGATCACATCTTCCAGCCTCATCACCTCCCCCTGTTCCACCTTCCCCACCATCATTCTCTGAATCAGCCCTTGCTTGTCTTTCAACACCTGGGCACCTTGGGGAGTCTTGTCGGTGTTCTTAGGAGTGAAGGTGGCCCAGAAGAACATACATCCATTTCTCCAGAGGGAGGCTGCGCTGTGTGAACAGGGCACCCCCCAGCCCTGTGCTCAGGAGAACAGTTCTCTTTTTAATTTTGCTTACTTTCCGTCGCGCTGGGTCTTCCTTGCCATGCGAGGGCGTCTCACTGCATGGCTTTTGCTGTTGCACGGGTTCCAGGCCCGTGGGCCACGGTGGTGGTGGCGCCCAGGCTTAGTTTCCTGTGCATGTGGGGGCTTCCCTGGACCAGGGATTGAACCCATCCAGGGTTCCATCTGTCCCCTGGACTGGCAGACAGATTCCTAACCACTCTACTCCCGGGGAAGTCCTGACAACAGTTCTTTCCGTGCTAAGACGTTAAGAGGCTTCCCTCCACAGTGCCAGGCAAGGAGACACTGCATGGGACGTGATCACTATACAGAATAGCTCTTAATAATAAATAGGAAAACGCACGCGTGTTTGCTGTGACATTTGCCATTCCCTGTGAAATGCAAAATATCCGTAGTGTCAGAATGTGGTACCGAGGAGCTGTGGGGCCCTGGCTGAGCCGCCCAGCTTCTCCCATCCTCAGTCCTTTTTCAGCTCCCTTGCTCGCACGGCAGTGACCGTCACTTGCTAATCCGCCTCCCAGGGAGAGAGACCCTTGTTGGGCCTGCCGGACGCAAGCGAACGTCCTTGTCACGGGGACTGTGGTTTTGGCAGCTGGGAAGAGAATATTATCAGAACAGCACAGTCCAACTCAGACGTGTTCTGCCTTTGCATTCTTCAACTGTTCCCAATATCCCCTGCAGAATTTGTAGATACAGCTGCTTTAGAGGCCACCAAGACTCTCAGAAGAGCCTGTTGAATGTTGTCACACCTTATCCTGGTTCTTCGTCAGGGGTGCTCACCTTTCAGCCTCCCTGGAGCAGTATTTAGTTTGCATTAGGCAACAAGCGTTGTTTTCATCAGTCCCTCCGTTCGTCACTCACCCCCTGGCTGGTGGCCGGTCCTCTTATCGGATGTGAACACTCTGAGCATCCAGGTAGCAAAGCCCCCAGAAACGCAGGCTCCGCCCTGAGGCCCCAGCTCCCACTGTGGTCTCCGGTCCCCACTGCCTCCAGCTATGGAGTTCTGTGCCTCAACCCTCTTTAACCTCCAACGGCTGAAGGAGAATAAAAGGTACACAGACAACCACAGAAAACAGTAGTTTATTAACCTGGACCAATCCAAAAAGGGCTATAAAACAAACACCGTAGCCTATGGAGAGTCATAAGTAACAAAGATAATTTTCCCATGTTTTACGCAAGTATAATTTTTGGTGGTAAACAGTAAGATGATATATATGTGTACTTCCTATCCCAAACTGTACACAATTAGCATTTAGAAGATTGTAATTATAGCTTGGTTGGGCTTTTGGTAGGTGCTAAAATTGATTTCTTGGCTGAGTTATTTTGCAATAGACTTAAACCACTAATTGTACACCTAAACGAAATTGAGTGTGAACAAATCGAATAACTTTTATTTTACCTTGGATAATAATTTATTGATGCAAATAAAACTCCTTAATTAAATCTGGCATAGCCAGGCCTGTGGAGGCCCACATAAAGACACTCTGTCACCCAGCTTTAGTGGTGATTTTAATTTTGGAATAATGCTCTGCTATTCTTAGAGAGAATTGTGTATCTATTAAGGACTGTGGAGGTAGTGAGTTGTTTGAAATCAGTGCTTCTTTGAATTTCAGATGGATTTAGGACAGATCTTTTTGGGAAAAGTGCTACTGATTAATAAATTAGAATTAAATATAGCCAAAACTGAAACTTAGGTTACTATTCCTGAAAATAACCTCTTAATTCAGAAGCTTCCAAAGTCTCTCAAAAAAGAGAAGAAATGGGTCAATTGTGGAGACTCACTTTTATTCTGATCAATACATGTTAGAGACTTGATCAAAGAGAAGTGATTAATACAACTGCATTAGTTTCCTAGGGCTTCCATAACAAAGGACCGCATACCAGACAGCTTAAAAAAAGAAACGTCTTGTTTCACAGTTCTGGAGCCTAGAAATCCAAAATCAAGGTACCAGCAGGCGCCTCCTCTAGCTTCTGGTGGCTGTCGCTTTCCTTGGCATCCTTGGACTTGTAGCTGAATGACTTCCGTCTCTGCCTGCATCATGACACAGCTTCTCCCCGTGTGTGTCTTGGTCTCCACATGGGACACAAAGGCACCAGTCATCCTGGGATACGGCGTAGTTCTCCCACTCTACTGCTGTGACTTCATCTTCACTAACTACCTGTGTCCAAATAAAGTCACATTCCCAGGTACTAGGGGTTCAGACTCCAACACAGATATTTTGGAGGGGCACATAATTTAACCTTTAATAATAAGAAAAAATATCATTTCTCAGTTCTATATATCTACTTGGGGAGGCAAACAGAAATTTAATGAACAACTCACGCAAATAAGAATTGCTTGATACGTATATTCTCAGCCTCTTTTAATTCCCCTTAATCACATCCTAAAGGAGATCAGTCCTGGGTGTTCACTGGAAGGACTGATGCTGACGCTGAAACTCCAGTACTTTGGCCACCTCATGCGAAGAGCTGACTCATTGGAAAAGACCCTGATGCTGGGAGGGATTGGGGGCAGGAGGAGAAGGGGACAACAGAGGATGAGATGGCTGGATGGCATCACTGACTCGATGGACATGAGTTTGGGTGAACTCCGGGAGTTGGTGATGGACAGGGTGGTCCAGGGTGCTGTGATTCATGGGGTCGCAAAGAGCTGGACATGACTGAGCGACTGAACTGAACTGAACTGAATCACATCCCAATCGAATATAAAAACCATTATACCCCGAAGGGTGTAAAAGGAAGTGGTGAAATGACGGCAACTTCCTGTTTCCCCCGAGACTAGGAGAATGAGGGCTCACCTGCGGTAGGAGAGCCTTAAAGCAATATGCACCTGTGTCTCAATGGTAGAGCGTCCGGGTGACTGGGAAGCTGCCCCGGGCCCTTCTCTGCGGGGTGTTAGTACCGTGGACGGTTCTCCCCTGCCAGAGATGGATGGACTGGAGACATTTTTGGAAGAAAGAGGTGGATTGGCTCAGGCTTTCAAACTGTTTCCCAGAGCCTTGAAGTTGCACAAGGCGCATATGTGGGGTTCGTCCATGCAAACCCCTTCCCTCTGTAGATGAAGAAGGAACTCGCTCTGTCCCGTGATTCCCCAGACATCGAGTATCTTTGATTCATCATTTTTCAAAGGCTTTTTCCTCTCTAATCTCTGGCTCATAACTAGTGTCTCACCCACTGGCGATGTCTTGATAATGTCTTTTGTGATCCAGAGAGCCAGCTTCTCCTGTGTGGCTACAGTGATATTTTCCTTATAGTTGTGTGTGTGCATATGTATGCACGCGTGCGTGTGTGCACAGATATTGTGAGCATATGTTCTCACAGCACAGGACCTTCTGGAAGGGTGTCCCCTCAGCATTGTCCCTGGGGCCGCCCCTGCCAGAGCCGCAGTGTGGACAGTGGTCCACCGCCAGCCAGCACTGCGATGGGAACCGACCCATCCTCGAAGCAGGAACAGCTGTGTTTCCCCGCCTTCACCAGTGACTTGTCGCAGCCCCCGCCACCCCCTCCCATTGTTATAAAGCTGAGAGAAGTGTCTGGACAACGCAGGGAGGGGATGTGGAGCCCTGGGTCGCCTTGTGGCCTCTGGACTTGCTCGGGACTGATCCTAAAGGTACCGTTTCCATCAGATGCCTGACTGACGTGGTGGATGTGATGATGTCCTCCTTGTGATGAACAGTTCCGGTCATATAATCACTTGATGTTCCATTTTCAGCCCGATTTCTATTATCTATCATCACTTCAAGAGCTGGTTTTTATTTTAAAACTTTTTCCAAGTTCTTCCTAGTTTCTTTTAATTTTTTTAAATTCAAAATCTATCTTTATTATTATTTTTAAAATTTTCTTAATTTTAAAATTAATTATTATTATTTTTTGTTGCTGCACTGCACAGTATGCAGAATCTGAGTTCCCTGGCCAGGAACTGAAGCTGTGCACACACCCACACACACCACCCCCCCAGCCCCGACCCCCCACCCTCCCCCCCCCGCCCCCTGCCTTGGGAGCATGGAGTTTTAACCACTGAACTGCCAGGGAAGTCCTGGAGCTGTTTTGTTTTTTTTTTTTAAACTTTCACTCAGTAAGTTTAATGACAACACTCAATTCAGTAGAGTACAAAATAGGATAACACACCGTTGGGTGACTGACAAGTCCTTTATTCTATATTGTCCTTTTCGGGTTTTATTTTTATACCAACACTGTGATATGCTTAAGATATAGATCAGTAAATAAAAGCATTAAAAATACAAGTACAGAAAATACATTCAATAAATTAAAGCAAAATCCAAAGCTCTGGAACAAGATGAGCCTTGACCGAAACTGTTCGGATATGCCCAGGGAACGACTTTTTTAAGCCTTATCCCAGGTCTCTGGTCTCAGCGACCGTATTGAATACGCACGTCAGCCAAGAAAGGCCAGCAAAAGGTTTGTTTTAAAAGGTAAGCAGATGTAATATTCTGTAATACACAAAGTGCTAATTTCAGTAGATCCATTAAAATAGAGAACATCTGAGAAAGATCATCAATCAAATAGTCACGCAATCGAAATTAATGTTAGACATCAGTTTTACAGCACTCTTTTAAAATCAATATCAAGTTCAAATTTTTGAATAGTTTCTTAAACTTTATAGAAAACTCTCTACAATCTCAAATGCTTATTAACATAAGCATACGTGAAATACCTTTGTAATAGAAACAGTTGTTCAAATGTTACTAAGGTACTATCTATGGTCCTAAAACAGGCCACTTCCATCTAGTAATTACGGATCATCATAATAGCTACATAAATGTATCGTGGTAAACAGAACCGCTGTGTACATGAGCCGTACTCGAGGCTCCAGTAGTCATGGGTATGAGGTGACCACAGGACATCCATTTCTGAAGCCTCCACAGTGTGCGCGGCTGAAGGACGACCTTTAGGATCTTCATCAGTGCACACAGAGAAGAGCTCAGCTCCTCTTTGGTGCGTCTCACCCAGTTCTTCCACTTTAATAGGCGGCCTCATTCCCAAAGCTGCACTGCGTGCGTCATCATCAGTCACTTTCATCAGAAGCTTCATCATCGTCATCGTCTGGAAGACTGATGTGTGGAACAGATAAAGCCTTCATTGCCCACTGAGTAAGGCCAAAGGCAAATACGTCTGCCTTGCCGGTAGTAATACCATCCTCCTCCAGAGCTTCCTTGGGTCTCCCAGGCTCAGAGCCAATGGATAAGGTCTCAGGGGCAGTCACAGTCATGTTTTCATCCAAAGGTAGAGAGACTCCTACATCACAGATTTTAATTGTTTCAAAGTCACCTTTAATAACAACGTTTGAAGACTTTTTATCTCCACGGAGCAGTTTCTTATCTTGGTGTAGATGCTTTAACCCTCTTACCACGTTCAAAGCAACTTTTAAAATTATGGCTGCTGGAGAAGGATCTTGGCTATCTTTATTTTGTTCTTCTATTAAGTCATTCAGAAGCTTTTCACCTCCATATTCCATAGCAAGGTGGACAACCATTGCCAGCTTCAGTGAAAGCTATAATGTTTGGATGATTGAGTCTTTTCAAATTCTTAGCTTCATGAGTTAGTCTCTTTAGATACATACTCTGATAAACATCATTACATCTAGGATTAATCTTTTTCACAGCCCAAGGAGAATGAGACAAGCCTCTTGGAGATCTTTTCATAAGGTAGACATTTACTCTAGCACCAAAGCCAAGCTTCCGCATAAATGGAGAGACAGGGATATTTATACATGGAGTTAAACATGATGGAGATTTCCTTTTTTTCACATTATCTGCTCGGTGTCTTGAAATTATTGGTTTCTTCCATTGTAATAATCGCTCAAGGTCTGGAGCCATGAGGTAGGACGACGAGACGTCCAGGGAAAGGTTATTTTGAAAATTGGTCCCCATTGGCCCCAAAGAGTCCACAGTCGCCTGGGGGTCCCCCCGCCAACACACGGACTCAGCAACTGTCATTGTGAATCTGCCAGGCTTTTCCTAGGAGCTGGTTTTTAAATAGGAGTGTTTTCATAGTAAATAGTCCCTGAAATGGAATGGCCATGACCTCGGTCTAGAACCCTCAATATTCTGCACTGCCGATCTCTTACCGGGGCTTGTCTAAGGTCCCTCACAGCATCTTATTCTACTCTGGATATGTCTATCACTGATGGATCTGATAAATTGTGTGGCCTCAGTAGCAGGGTAGGCTGCCCTGAAACCTAGAATTTCTGGAGAGCCCCTTATGCTGTGGGCTTCACTTAAGCCCAGCACTCAAGAAATAGTATTAAGTGCAATATAGGCTGCCCCCCAAATCCAAAATGTCCCCAAGCCATGGACCATTTTATACGGGGTAATCATTTACCTTAGAGGGCATCCCCGTGAGAGGCACCGACCTCTTAGATCTTCATCAGTATGGCAGGACTTGGGAAGCTTAAAGAATTGTTATGTTCTGACACACGTGTTTCACTCTAGCCTTCAAAGCCCTCACTACTTCCTGTCTGCCCTTCCAATTAGCATGATGCCAGAAGCACAGTAGACCAGCATGGTATTCTGGGGACTGTCAAGACGACAGAGGGAAGGAGGATGACTGTGCCCTTGGGGTAAAGCAGTGAACCTTCACTTCGGTCCTTTTGATGTAATGCAGCTGCTTTCGGCTATCTCTCCTAGGAAGGTTTTAAAAGAACTCACTGCCAGATGGACAGTCGCAACCCAAGTACTAAAGACTGTGTTGATCTGTTCTGGTTTAGATTAGATACCAGCTCTAATTCATCAGCCACAGTTGGGACTACTCATTGGGTAAGTTTTTGGTAATCTACCATCATTCATGAAAATCCAGGGCTTGCCTGGGGTCTCAGCGATAAAGTGATAGCCTACCTGGTATCAGACTTCCCTGGTAGTCCAGTGGGTAAGACTCTGAGCTCTTGATGCAGGGGTCTTGGGTTCGATCCCTGGTCAGGGAACTAGATCCCGCATGCCACAACTAAGACCTGGCAAAGCCTAGACAAACAATTAAATAAAATATGAAAAATAAATGCAGGAGCTGCTGGAGACTTAGGTTTGATCCCTGGGTCAGAAAGATCCCCTGGAGAAGGAAATGGCAACCCACTCCAGTTTTCCTGCCTGAAAAATCCCGAACATGGGCGGAAGAGACTGGCAGGCTACAGTCCATGGGGTTGCAAAGAATTGGACACATCTTAGCAACTGAGTACGCATCCATGAAAATCCATCAGAAACCATAACAGATGAATTGAATGGGGGTAAGACGGCAACTTTCACCTGTGTTCATTAGATTCCCGAGGGTAGCACCGATCTCAGCCATTCCGCAGAGATTTGCTGTCTTATCTGGGGGTGGGGGTCACCTTCTGGAGTTTCCACTTGTTCCTTCCTGTCTTCTTGGTTGGGTTTCTGCAGCTGCTCAGCCTATACATTCCAGGCGGCATCCTGGGACAGAGGAAGTGACCACAGGGTTCTCAGACCCTCAGAACCGCAGAGACGAGCCTGGGTGCTCTGCTATTTTTCTCTTGAGCTCTTTGCCAATTTATTTGCAGCAGAAAAGCTATGAAGATAAGCAGGAAGTGGCTGCTCTGAGGCTGAGAAGCTCAACAGAGATTTCAGCAGGCTGATAGTACCGGGAAGACAGAACTGTGGATTCAGCGTCTCCCCGGGAGGAGGGGTCCTTGAAGAAACCCCTGGCTGGCAGGTGGAACCCCAGCAGTAAGGGCAAGTGAGAAATGAACCAGCCTCTGAGGCTGAACCATGTTCTGGATAAGCTCAGTCACAGATTAGATTAAAGTGCTCTGTTTGCCAGAAGCAAATAAATCCTTTCAGGAAAAAGGACATCATTCACAGGCCTTACAAGTTTCCACGCACAATACTGGTATCCAGCCCAAAGAGCAAAAATAGACGAAAGAAAAAGGCCTGCTGCTAGCAGACATGCAGGTGCATCGGACGTGAATTTTAAATAACAGTGATTAGTAATAAAGAAAATAGAGTAAATGGTGAAAACAGAATGGCTAGAAATCTGATGAAATGAACCAGCTATTGCTATACACTGAAATGTCACTGAAAAAAAAAAAAAACAGACATAAAAGACTCGTTTAATTCCTCTATAGTCATATAAATTAAAAAAAAAAAAAAAAACTAACTGGGGACTTCCTTGGCAGTCCAGTGGTTAAGACTTCACCTTCCAGTTCAAGGGGTGTGGGTTTGATGAGACAGCTAAGATCCCACACGCCTCATGGCCCAAAAGCCAAAACACAAAAGAGAACCAATATTGTAACAAATTCAATAACAAATTTAAAAATGGTCCACATCAACCTCCCAAACCACCCCACCACTCCCCACCAAAAAAAAACCCTAATCCACACTGCTCAAGGCTACTCACCTTTGGAGAAGAGGGAGGGGGCTAGGAGGCACAGTGAGGCCTCTGAGGCTCCCATTCGGGCGGCAAGTGTGTTCTTTTTGAGAATATTTATCAAACTCTACACGGAGAACTTATACACTTTTCCATAAAAGTTAGCCAAAAAGAGAGACAGAAAAGCAGGCACGTGGCTTCAGGCTTGAAGGTACAAATAACTGGCATGTTAGGGAGAGGGTTCGGAGGGCCCTTTCCACTTCAATTGCTCCTGGTCTATTTCAAGCCACCATCGGCTCTTGTCTGGGTTCACGTGGAGTCTCTGACCTGACCTTCCTGCCCCAACCTCTGTCCCCTGGAGTTTACTTTCAACACAGACACAGAGGATCCTTTTGAGACGAAAGTTTGTGGTGTGGCAGCTCTTCTGAAACCTTGCAGTGGGCTCCTAGCTGCCCTCGGAAAATGGCAGAGGTCTTCCCTGGGGCATCCAGCCCTGATCACTTCTGGCCCCACCTCTCACTGGTGGCCCCGGACCCCTAGAGCAGCCACCCCAGCCTCCTCCATCCTTGGATGTGCCAGGCGCCACCCTTCAGGCCTTGGTCCTGGCCCCTCCCCTCCTGGCTCCCTCCTGCAGGTCAGACCATGGTCCCTACACTCTTCCAGGCGTTCTTGCCCCCTTTTCCTGCTCAACTTAATTTTCCTCTCCATAGTTACCGCTTTCTAACATGTTGTATAATGTCCTTTTCTTCTCATACTCATAACTCATTATCTCTCTCCCCTGCAAGGCGGTAGACTTCACAAGGACAGGATGGAATTTTGTTCACTGGGTGTATTCTATGCACAGAACAGTGCTCAACACGAAATAGATGCGCAATAAATATTTTAAAATATATGTTGATGACGCAGAAGCAAACGGAGAAGCAATCCGAGGATGAACAGGTAACTCCGAAAGAGAATTGGGGCCAGATAGTAGAGTTTTTGTCTCTAAGCTACTCGTGTTTACAAGCTGTAATTAAAATGTGCATGTTTATATCAATAAATCTCTGCGTTCTCAATGGTCTGTTTCCGCAGTAAACAATCCTCTTCAGTGCTGCATCGCTGCAAGAGGTTTGACACTAGATCGAGCTAAGTTAGGGGCCTCCCCAGTGGCTCAGAGGTAAAAAATCCGCCTGCAATGCAAGGAGCCACAGGAGAGGCGAGTTTGACCCCTGGGTCAGGAAGATCTCCTGGAGGAGGTCATGACAACCCCCCCCCCCCGCCCCGTATTCTTGCCTAGAGAATCCCACAGACCGAGGAGCCTGGTGGGCTATGGTGCAGGGGTTAACACAGAGTCAGGCACGACTGCAGCGACTTAGCAGGCACGCAGAGCTAGGAGTGATCCTCTGCGCTGTTCCCCACTCACAGGCCCCGAGGAACCCGCGGAACCTCTGGGGTCTCAGTTTCCTTGTCGTGCGGGATTGAACGCCACGCCATGCGTAAACCCACAGCCCTCGTGTGCATTCAGCCATGGTCTCTCGAGTACCTACTGTGCTCCTGGCGCTCTCCTAGACTCTGGGGGCACTTGAGTTATTCCTCATTATGTGTTTACTGAGGTCCACTCGCCCTGCTAGTACAAAACAGGGCAAAGCGCCTGCCCCGGAGCTCCCACTGCAGGGAGGGAGACAGTGGTGGAGCAAGACACAAGAAGCACACGTTTGGTAAGCTGGAGGGAGGTGGGGCTTCGGGAAAACTCCAGGAGACGGGCCAGGGCCGGGGTGGCGGGGTGGGGGGGGATGCATTGGGTCGGGGTGGGGAGGGTGCAATCTTCCCATCACAGAGTCTTTTCTTTTTTAAAATAACGTTACTTTCCTTTTTGAATTATTTTTTCAAATTTTATTTTTTTGTTTTTGGCTGTGCTGGGCCTCCATTGCTGTGCGGGCTCTTCTCTGGCTGTGCTGAGTAGGGTTACTCTCTAGTTGCACTGCCTGAGCTTCTTGTTGTGGTGGTTTTTCTTTTTTTTCTTTTTTTCCTTGTTGCGGGGCACAGGCTCCAGTCAGCCTTCAGTAGCTGTGGCTCCCGGGCTCTAGAGCACAGGCCCGGTAGTCATGGTGCCCTGTGGCACGTGGGATCTTTCCCACCCAGGGATCTGACCCGCGTCTCCTGCACCCGCTGCATTGGCAGGCAGATTCTCTCCCCCGAGCCACCTGGGAAGCTTTTCATCATGGCAGCCTGAGCTTGGGGATGAGCCGTGGTGCCTGCCTTCCAGGGCTCACAGCAGAGTGCCTCTTCCAGGACACATGGGCCCAGCGTGGACTCCAGGGCTGACCTCTGCTGTGGTGGCAGATGGTGCTTTGCTACGGAGGGAGAAGTCTGAACACGAGGCTTTGTGAGCCCGCAACACGCCTGCTGGGTCAGGGGTCACTGACTCAGTTGCCCACAGTCGGCAGGCCCGAGGAGGTGCCCTGTCCTAGACCAGGGGTTGCTTCCTTCTCTAGTGAAGGCGGTGACAAAGGCTGGGCATTTACAGGATGGGAGAGAATTAGCCTCGTGCCGATGTCTAAATCTGCACAATTTGAGAACTAGAGTAGACTCAGGTCCAGAGAGGATAAAACGCTCATTTTGTGACTGTCATAGTTACAGACTTTCCAGAAAAGGAGAAAAATCCATTATCTCCTCTAAAGGATGTGATAGGCAGTTTCTGCTAAATATTGCATCAAAGAAACTTGAACCAATTCTCTGCACTGAGTTTATGGGGCAGTCTACGGCTCCCCTAAGAGAGTAAATGATGATGGAGTGAGGAATATTTACCAAAACCGAAAGTGGGAGCTATTTATTTAGTCATTAACTGTGAGACTGGCAATGCTAAAATTATTACGCTGAAGAAACTCATTTCTTAAACACATAAATAACCTCGAGCACATCATTTAAAAGTTTCCATTTTCACTGTTCATTTAAAAGGAGAGGATTAGTTAAATAATCCTAACTCTATTACGGTTTTATTTTAGGGAGATAGGAACATTTCCACAGACGAGGAGGCTGGGTGAGCTGCCCCCGTGCGCCAGAAGTAATAGCGCTTCCTGTGAAGGGGGGCCTTGAGTGTTCCTCAGGGGCTTTCTCCAGAGAAGCTGTCGTCATTCACTGAACAGTTGTAAAGACAGCAAGCCCTCTGTTAATCGGGAACTTTCTCCTCTCCTCTGTGCCTGCCTTCATCTGCCCCTTTTCTTTCTTTAGGACTGAGGTCAGCTTCTGCAACCTCCAGGCAGCGAAATCCCAGCACGTCCTTCCATCCTTCTCGCTCACCTGTGACACCCAGGGTCTGAGCTGCACACGGCGTTCCTCCTTCTCCCCACCGGAATGTGCTGCCTCTTCTAGCAGCGCAGGAGACGGACCCTCAGCAGCCAGCTAGAGCCGATAGGTGTCCCCAGTGACTCTTTTTTAGATGAATTTTTATTGGAGTATAGTTGCTGTACAGCACTGTATTATTTCTACTGCAGAGCAAAATGAGTCAGCCACACATAGACATGAGTTCCCTCCCTCTTGGACTTCCTTCCCATGCAGGTCCCCACAGAGTGTTAAACAGAGTTCCCTGTGCCGCACAGCAGGTTCTCATTATTTATCTACTTTATATACAGGACCAACAGTGTACATGTGTCAACCCCAATCTCCCAATTTCTTCCACGCTCCCCTTTACTCCTTGGTATCCATATCGCTGGAGAGGGTGTGGAGAAAAGGGAATCCTCATGCCCTGTCAGTGGGAGTGTAAATTGACACAACCACTATGGAAAACAGTATGGAGTTTCCTCAAACAACTAAAAATACAACTAGCATATGACCCAACAATCCCGCTACTGGGCATATATCCAGAAAAAGCCATAATTAAAAAAGATACATGGGCCCCAGTGTTCATAGCAGCACTGTTTACAGCAGCCAGGACATGAAAGCAATCTAAATGTCCATCAGCAGAGAAGTGGGTAAAGAAGATGTCTTACCAAACCATTCTGGAGACCATTCTGGGCACTTCCTGTGTGTTAGACAATTTGATATGAATTACCACTAAAACTTTCCCAAGCATCTGCTTCCTCTGAGTTCACGAGGCATGGACCCTCTTCTGCCTGAGATGGTTTCTGGGAAATAAAGTAAAAATTTCCACTTCTTTACTGCCTTCTCTCTTTGAAACTATAACATCTTTAGTAGGTTTAATTACCATCAGGACCACAGAGAGCGTCAAGGATTGACCTGGAGGAGAGTTCTGTAGTGATAGATGCAGGGATAAAATGATTTAAATGACTTGCTTTATTTTTCCTAAAGAGCCATGCCTGTACATATTGGGAAATGTAGAAATTAAAAATAGGCAAACGGAAAAATAAGCTCTATCATAAGCCCTCTCAAGGGGACAGTTCAGTTGACAGCCTTCTCGTATTTGTACCCACACGTACGTCTTTCCCTTTTTCCAAGAATGGAATCATTTTGGACCCACTGATCCACAGCATGCCTTTTCACTTAGAAACACAGCCTGAGTGCTTTCTCATGTCTTTGCATTTTCTCCTGCACGTAGTTTGGACTGATCTACTCTTCTTGACTTCAGTTTTTAAGTCCTGGATCCCCTGTGGGGGGCAAATTCTGCCAGCCCCACCTTCACAACAGACCCAGAAATCTGCCTCTGCTTGCACCCTGGTCCGGGGCATGCTCATCTCACGTGTGGAATATTGCAAAGCTTTCTTGGGGCGCTCCATCCTCTGAGCCTGTTCCTTGAGTCCGTCCCAACACTCAGCATAGAGTGGCCTTTGGAAAACTGGACTTTACGTTGCTCCTCTGCACAAACCTGCACAGCTTCTCCGTGCGTGGAGGAGACGGCGAGATCGTCACTGAGGTCCCCGCCGCGCCTCTTTCCCTCTCATTCACTCCACTTCATGGCAGTGGCTTCCCTGCTGTTCCTTGAACATGCTCCAGCCTTAGGGTACGTGATTGGCAGTGGCTTCTTCCTAGAACATTCTCTCCCCATCACCCCCACATCTGCTCTACAGAGAGGATGTAGGCACGAAGAGCATAAATGGACGATCCTCTGACTTGGCATCTGGGGCATAATCATTTCCCCTCAGGCTTCTTGGGCCCTGCTGCTTAGACCTCTGCCCCCAGCACGCTTCCCACGCAGAAACCCTCGCTCTCGCTGGGAGCTGGGTGGTGAGGAATTGGTCCTCCCACAAAGAAAACTGATGCTTGTCTCTGGCTGCTGGGAGGTCACCTCCCTGCCTGATCAGAGAGTCTTTGCTGTTCAGCGCGGGCTCCTTGGACCTCACATGATCATGTACGCTAACGGGGATGGAATGGCTTACTACCCTCGGGCAAAGGGATACCAGCCCCGACTCCGCAGAGAGGGGAATTAGCCTGGGGTTCAACCTCGGGCGCCACTGGTCCATTACTTCTGCCTTCGTAACCGGTGAGCGTGCCAGGCTGGGGTACCTGACGCAGACTGTCACATGCTGATGCTGTTAATAAGAGGCTGGGAATCCTGAGGACAGTGGAGGCCTCGTGTTTGGGACACCAGTTCTACCTTGCGTGTGTCTGTCTGGTTGCAGTCTTTTCCCCTACAACAAACTGTAGTTGTGAGGGTAACAGTTTGAGTGACTGCCGTGAGTCCTTCCAGTGACCTGTTGACGGTAGGGGCTGTTTCAGAAAGCTCCTGACCTTGAAGGTGGTGTCAGAAGCCAGGGAAGCCTTGGGGGCTGTTCACTCAGACTTGCAGCTTGACTGGCTGCAGGTAAGGCCCCGTCTGCCTCTGAGCCGCCTTTAGACAACAGACAACCCTCCACTACCTTGTGTTAATAATCCAGGTGTTCCACCGTCATCCCAAGAAATGGTCACGTGCTCTTAACAAAGGTCCGTCTAGTAAAGGCTATGGTTTTTCCAGTGGTCATGTATGGATGTGAGAGTTGGACTATAAAGAAAGCTGAGCATTGAAGATTGATGCTTTTGAACTGTGGTGTTGGAGAAGACTCTTGAGAGTCCCTTGGACTGCAAGGAGATCCAACCAGTCCATCCTAAAGGAGATCGGTCCTGGGTGTTCTTTGGAAGGACAGATGCTGAAGCTGAAGCTCCAATACTTTGGCCACCTCATGCGAAGAGTAGACTCATTGGAAAAGACTCTGATGCTGAGAAAGATTGAGGGCAGGAGGAGAAGGGGATGAGGAGAACAGAGGGTGAGATGGCTGGATGGCATCACCGACTCAATGGACATGAGTGTGAGTGGACTCCGGGAGTTGGTGATGGACAGGGAGGCCTGGTGTGCTGCGGTTCATGGGGTCACAAAGAGGCAGACACGACTGAGTGACTGAACTGAACTGAACCGTCAGTCGAGTCCGCCTCTTTGCGACCCCATGAACTGCCACACACCAGACTTCCCTGTCCTTCTCTGTCTCCCGGAGTTTGGTCAAACTTAGGTCCACTGAGTGGATGATGCCATCCACCCGTCTCATTCTCTGTCACCCCCTTCTCCTCCTGCCCTCTGTCTTTTCCAACATGCTCTTATAGCTTATGGTAGATATCAAAGGCGTTTCTTGGGGGAAATAACGAGGTCCGTCATTGATGCAGTTCCGTAGTATATATCATATACTTATTAGGTACTCGACTCCATGCAGGCAGGTATGTGACCTGCCCTCTGTACAGCAGAGGCTCTCATTTGTGCTTGCCACGGGCAAGTTCATTTTTGCTCATCCTCAGACAGAATATTTACAAAATAAAGCCAAACGCTTCTATTTGTGCTTACTCTGACCTTTCACATGAAACAAATCCTTAACATTGGCAAAGGGCTTGACAAGCATTTAGTATTAATTAATTCTTGCCTGTCTCTGGGGAGCAGGCAAGCATTCTTGGGAACAATATGGATTGTTTCATTAGGCAGGTAAGCCATTCGCCTCGAGGCTGCATTTGCCTTGAGGCTCAGGCTGCTCTTGGTGTCAGGATTCCTCTGGCCCTTGGCAGGCCTGGTGGGGCCTCCTGTCTCCAGGCTTGGAGGCAGGGATGGACAGGGCCCTGCCCTGCGCCTTTGTCTCTTTTCTTCTTTCACTGACAGCCTTACGCCAGACTTTTCCAGTTCTAGCTTTTTCCCGACTTAGGAAATGAATTGGACTATAATTCCCCCACATACACGAGATGATCAAAAGAAGGTCCCACTGGGGTCTGTGGCTGACATCGTGTAAACTTTGCTCAGGCTAAATGTTTGTCCTTTGAAATCTTTTACAGTTTCCCAGGTAATTATTTTGTTATTTCTAAAATTTGCACCATGACTTTTGCCTGGAAGGCTGTGTGGGCTTTCTCCTCTTCCGTCCTCCCTGCTCCTCCCCTATAGGCCCACGTCTCTCTGTCCACACACAGGCTGGAGGCACTGATGGAGCATGGGGGGCGGGGGGTGGCATCCTTCGCCAGACCCTAGGTCGTCCAAATTTTCCCTGCCTGCTGGGTGTCTTCCCAGGCAGCTCAGTGGTAAAGAACCAGCCTGTCAATGCACAAGGCAGAAAGCATAAGAGATGCAGGCTCATCCCTGGGTCAGAAAGATCTCTTGGAGGAGGGCATGGCAACCCACTCTAGTATTCTTGCCTGGAGAATCCCATGGACAGAGGAGTCTGGCGGGCTACAGTCCATGGGATAGTAAAGGGTCGGACATGACTGAAGTGACTTAGAGCTGAAAGTGTCAGTGATTAGAACACCACCCCGACAGCCTTGCCACACATTGGGTAGCCATCCATTAGATTGGAGGAGTATAGTGATTTTAGCTTAAGAGACAGCAGACCCCTCTCGCCATCACCCCTGCTTCTCTGCTGTTTGCACGGGCATAGCTGTCCCACCATCAGACAGGGGCCTGCTTGTCGTCCCTTTCTTCTTTCAACGAGGGCTTTGCACATCCCTAACGCACCGTGTGATTGGTAGTACTCTGATTCTCCGGTAGGCAGTTCTCTTCTAATTTCAGACTGCAGTCCTCCACACCTTTGAGTTCAGGCGTGGCTGGGCGATGCGCTCCAGAGCAGGATGTGAGAGTAGAGATGATGCACGCTCTTCCTGGGCTAAGGCCTCCCTCTTCTGCCTTGGAGATACTGGAGCACCCCCATGGAGATGGCAGGGTTTTGAGATGGGGTAAAGTAACCTTGGAGACAGCAATGGCACCCCACTCCAGTACTCTTGCTTGGAAAATCCCATGGACAGAGGAGCCTGGGAAGCTGCAGTCCACGGGGTCGCTAAGGGTCGGACACGACTGAGCGACTTCACTTTCACTTTTCACTTTCATGCATTGGAGAAAGAAATGGCACCCCACTTCAGTGTTCTTGCCTGGAGAATCCCAGGGACGGCGGAGCCTGGTGGGCTGCCGTCTATGGGGTCGCACAGAGTCGGACATGACTGAAGTGATTTTGCAGCAAAGTAACCTTGGAGCAAATCCCTCCCCACCACCAGCCCATCCTGGACATGTAACACAAAGGGAAATAATCTTTTAGTGTTCTCAGCCTTTAAGATTTGCTGGTGTTTGTTATTAGGACCCCGCCTAGCTCTTGGTTTGGAAAACGACTGCTCCTGGGCTGAATCTGGCCCTCCACTTGTGTTTATAAATAAAGTGTTATTGTAACACAGCTTCAGACATTCATATATACCCATTACACATACATACAGTTGCTTTCATGCTGCAGTGACATTAGGGAAGCGTTCCAACAGAGGTTGCATGACCCAGGAAGCAGAAAATATCTTCTATTTAATATTTGACCCTTTAGAGAGAAAGTTAGCTGATGCCTGCCTATCCTGATACACTCAATGAAAGCTTCTTGAATTACTACATTGACAGTGTAAAAGGTAGAAGCCCAAAACTGATTCTAAAATAGCATCTGATTATTTTGAGTGATGATCAGTGCAGCTTAATTGGCAAGCACTAAAGGAATGCCATAAGTGTTAGACTTGGGGGCTTTCTCCTTGGGGCGCTCTGGGCTTGCGAGTAGGGGAAGTTTCTCCCTGCTTTTGGGAAGTAAGGACTCAAAGTGAGAAAGAGAAGGTAAGAAAATAAAAAACCCAAGGACTCCGTGTGGGCTGAGGGATTTCTCACCACAATCTCCATCAAAATAAATCTACTCATTCACTCACTTGCTCACTCATTCATTCACCAAGCATGTCGTAAGCTGCTGTCCCTAAGTCCATGGCTGAATGGAAGGCCCATAGCCATCATGAGGCAATCTCACTCGAGGGTGATGCTTGTAGAGCAGTGGTACCGTCTGCCAGTCAGGGTCTCCCTGATGTTTACCCCACCCTTGATCTAGCCAGAGTGGTAGCTGGTGTCCTAAGGCTGAAGCCAGGCAAAGTCTAAGAACTGCTGATTCATCTGCCAGAATACTTGGGAATTTTCCTCCCTATGAAGTAAGGCCTGGAACAATGTCTTCACACGCAGCTTCTCAAGGGGACAATTCCTAGATCATTGCTTCGGCCAGGACCTCCCTGCTGAGGCTCATCACACACAAGAACTTTGTCCAAGTGCTTCTGCCTTTGGCTCTTTTCACCTGATCCCCCCCTAACGACAGCCTAGAAAGAAGCATCATCCTGACGATAACAGAATGATTGAAACTTGGGTTTTCTTTTGGAGGGGGAAGGTCTGGGGAGGAAGGAAGGGGGTAGGTGAGCCAGGTGGGAGGTAAATGAGAGGAAGATACACAGCAGCAGAGGTGATAGTAAATTGGCAATGCGGTCTGCAGTTTTATGTGAAGTTTGCCTTCCCCACATCTCTACCTCCAGCGAATTGATTCGGTACCCAGTTCCAGCCATCGTCTTATTTCAAGTTCGGTTGCCTAGGAAACAGAGGCACACTGCTGGGACAGTCTGCCTGTGTCCTGTGCCGACCGAGGCCATTAAAGTCCATCAACTCGGCCTCCGAGAAGCAACTGAACACGGAGGGTTTCAACTTCCAGCCGGGTTCTTATTTATTTATTTTACTGCCTCGGCAGCAAAATGAGATATCGAACCATTCACTCTATCGATCGGGGCGGTTTTCCCCTGCACCCCTCGGATGCCCGAAGCCCTCCAGAGATGGTGGCAGCCCAGAGGCCTTTTGTTCACGGTGGGTCCTCGCCGGGATAGCTAGGCAGCTTCCAGCCTCTGACCCCCAGGGCAGGGGCCCAAGCGAAGGGGCGCATGGATCATCAGGCTTACAGAGCCTTTGAACATGTGAAGAAAGCCACTCATGGGCCCCTCACAGAAAAAAACACATGCACACAGAACTTTGCATGCATTTTAAGGAAGGAACTGGATTCCCAGGCTAAACAGGTTTGTTCTGCTTTCATTTGAAAAAAAAAAAAAAAAAAAAGTAAATACAGGTCAAAGGTGTCCAAGATTTAACAATCCACTGTCCTGGGGACTGTGTGACCCAAAGAAAGAAGTGCACTTCGCTGCACCTCCTGGGTCCTCTCGACCTGCTCGAAAAACAGAGGACTTGCCAGACACCATATCTTGGTGTCTTCCGCCTGCTGCATGGTTTTGTGATCTAAGAATGATTTTTACATTTTTAAGTGTAAAGTGGGAAAAAAAAAAGGCTGTTAGGTTTTTGGGGAGACTGGTTGCTTAAAGAACTGAGGAAGCTGCTTCTTGGCTCCAAAGCCTAAAACATTTACTGCCCAGTCCTTTATAGAGACTGGCACGCTTGGTGAGGGGAGGGGCAGTGATGTCAGGGGCACCGCTTGGCTTCATCCACTGTGACAGCTCTTAGCCCACAGGCCAAGGGCCCAGTGTGGATGCTGTGACAGCCTCCAAGAATGTCCAACCCACCTCGACATTCAGAGACGGAGAGAAGGGGCACTAGGGGTGATCTGCGGACCCGGGGGCCCCGCTGTGAGCGGGGTTAGGCCAGGACTCCCGTTTTGGAGTCTGATTAAGGCAGACAGACGTGACATTGATTTGTGGCTGTACAGCATCAATTCGGACCCGTGTCTAATGGTCCCCAGAGCACTGGAGTATTTGACTTTCCTCAGTGGCCAGTCACCCGTGTAAATGACCACGGCTCTTTGGGGGAGACTTGGGAAGCCATCACCCTTACACTTGCTGCTTATTGCAGCCTTTCCTCCCTTCCTCTCTCTCCCTCCTCCTCCTTGGGACCAAGATTCTCCTTCATTCCCTGGACTCTGGACCCCAAACCTGGATCCACTCTGGAAACAGAGCAGGCTGGGGCCTGGCTCTGAGCCTCCAGTGCGTCCACCCCAGGCATCTTGGATCACGCAGACAGGACGCTCGCCTTACTGACTGCCTGTCCATTTTGCCTCTAGGGCCCACGCTGCTGCTGCTGCTGCTGCTAAGTCACTTCAGTCATGTCTGACTCTGTGCAACCCCACAGATGGCAGCCCATCAGGCTCCTCTGTCCCTGGGATTCTCCAGGAAAGAATTTTGGAGTGGGTTGCCATTTCCTTCTCCAATGCATCCATGCATGCTAAGTTGCTTCAGTCATGTCTGACTCTGTGAGACCCCATGGACAGCAGCCCTCCAGGTTCCTCTGTCCACAGGATTCTCCAGGCAAGAACACTGGAGAGGGTTGCCATTTTCTTCTCCTCTAGGGCCCACGACTATCCTGCTAACTCCCCATGGGCCAGGCCCTCCGGCTCCTCTCTGACCCCATACCCCCTGTGATAACTGCCTCCACCCGCTTCTGCAGGTGACGTGCTGCGAAGCGGCCTCTGCTGACCCTGTGTCCTCTCGTCCCCTTTCCTGGGGGGGAGCCCGGTGCTGCGGCGGTGTCTCCTGCAGAGTCAGCCCTGACCCTGAGGGGACGGTGAAGCCGGGGGCCTGGTGGAGCCCACCCTCAGCCTCTCACGGTGCGTCCATTCCACTGCGCCCACCCCTCTGGGAGTTTAAACTTGTCTGCACCGCCTGCCATGGACATGCCAGCGTTGGTCAATGCTGTCTCACCTGGCTCAGCTGTCACCTCTTCCATCTCTGGAGGCCGTCCTGGTTGTGTGTTGGCACCGTCTCCTGATCCCTCACCTGGATGTTCTGCCCTGATTCCCAGCAGAGTGCTCCCAAGTCAAGAACACTTCCTGGCTTCCAGCTCCCCAGGGTCCGTCCTTCCACATGCTGCTCCCCTTACCCCGCCCCACGGCTGCCCTGAGCTTCAGTCCCTTCCCTGTTGTCTTGGCTGGAGTCTGGGGTTAGCAGATCAAACTATTATCCACAGGCTGCTGCTGCTGCTGCTAAGTCGCTTCAGTCGTGCCCGACTCTGTGCGACCCCACAGACGGCAGCCCACCAGGCTCCCCCGTCCCTGGGATTCTCCAGGCAAGAACACTGGAGTGGGGTGCCATTTCCTTCTCCAATGCATGAAAGTGAAAAGTGAAAGTGAAGTCGCTCAGTCGTGTCCGACTCTTAGCTACCCCATGGACTGCAGCCTACCAGGCTCCTCCATCCATGGGGTTTTCCAGGCAAGAGTACTGGAGTGGGGTGCCTTTGCCTTCTTCAATCTACAGGCTATCTATCTATAAGCAGCAAGGTCGTACTGCACAGCACGGGGAACTGTATTCGATGTCCTGGAATAAAACATGGCAGAAATAACTGAGTCTCTTTGCTGTACAGAAGCAATTAACTCAACAGTGTGAACCAACTAGTCTCCAGTAAAATGCATTTCTCAGAGAAGAGGTGTCGGTGGTCCGCACCCTCCCTGTCACCCTATGAGAAACGCCCGTTTGACTTCCTCTCTGAGGGGCCTTCCTTGGTCTCCCAAGCAGAGGTCCCCATTTCTCTGCTAAATGGCTCCCTGGCTCTTGGAAAACAAAGACGCAAACATCTCCGTTACTGCAACCAGCTCCCTCCTCGGTTACATCTTCCTGGGAAATTGACCAGAGTTTCAGAAGAGCAAGTGACAGTGTGAAGGAGGTGGCGATGGGAGGAGGGGAGGAACCGCCGATTTTGATGGGAAGGTTGAGACCATCTCTCATCTAATCAAATGGTCACATCAGAAGGCACATGCCTGGGGGAAGAGCGTCTAGGGCAGGACTAGCAGGTGGGAGAGATGGAAACAGGCTTGGCATTTCTGGGGAACCCGAAGGGCTGCAGTGATTTAAAGGATGACAAGGAGGCAAAGACGGGAGCTGAGGCTGGAGAGGGGTCCGAGCAGACGTGGTTAAGGAGGTGAGAGTTTCAGGGAAATGCTGGGAGAAAAAGCAGTTAAGGTACTGTTAGTCGTTCAGTCGTGTGACCCCATAGTCCGTCAACAGCATTTTCCAGACAAGAACACTGGGGTGGGTCGCCATTCCCTTCTCCAGGGGATCCTCCTGAACCAGGGTTCTGCATTGCAGGCAGATTCTTTACCGTCTGAGCCACCAGGGAAGGTCTGTGCATGTGGGATCTTAGTTCCCTGACCAGGGATCGAACCCACGTCCCCTGCAGAGGAAGCTCGAAGTTTTAACTGCTGGACCACGAGGGATGTCCAGTAGTTGTTTAAGGATAGTGGGAGGCTTGGAGAGGCGAGGGGCATGGAGTGGTTCTGGGCTGATGGGACAGACTTGGGAAGAGAATTAAGAGCGTTCACTCCACTTACTGGAACAGAGAGAGTCTAAAGAAACGTGAAAACAAGGGGAAAAGCCCTTTTATATTTCCCCAAAGCTTCCCATCTTTAGGCCTCTCTTTCCTTCACGTGGATCTGAGTTTTCACCTGGCGTTGTCTCTCTTCTCCCTGAAAAGCTTCCTTTTCTTGTAGGAAAACTGTGAAACTTCCTTCAACTTTTTTTTTTTTTTGTATCATAGTCTGCTGGTGACAGTCTTCACTTTTTTTGTTTTTGTTTTTGTCTGAAAAATCTTTGTCTTTATTTTTGAAGAATGTATTCACTAGATACAGGATTTTAGTTTGACAGGTTTTTCTTCCAGAATTTGAGAGGTGTTGCCCCATTGTCTTCTGATTTGCACAGTCTCTGACAAAACGTCTGTTTTAATTCTTCTCTTCCTTACTCTTCCCATAAAATTCATCTTTTTTTCTTTGACAGCCTTTAAAATTGTCTTTTTTTCCCCACAGTTTTTCAGAATTTTGATTCCGATGTGCTTTGGTGCAGTTTTATTTATGTTTTTCTGATTGGAGTTCATCATGCCTCTTAGATCTGTAGATTCTTGGATTATTGTGGCCTTCAGTGAACTTTGAACTACAAAAAGGAAAAGATAGTTTTCTCCTCTGTAAAATGAGGATGAGAAAGTGTTGTTTTGGGGGCTTCCCAGGTGGTGCAGTGGTAAAGAACCCACTGTCAATGCAGGAGACGTAAGACACGTGGGTTTGATCCCTGGGTGGGCAGGATCCCCTGGAGGAGGAAATGGCACCTCCCTCCAGTATTCCTGCCTGGACAATCCCATGGACAGGGGAGCCTGGCGGGCCACAGTTCATGGGTTGCAGAGTCCGAGGCTGCTGAGCATGAAACCAGGTGCTGCACTCAGCTGGAAGCAGTGACTGATGATGAGATGACAACGAGATACACAGAGAACTAAGCGCACAGCTCTCTTCCCGCCTAGAACAGTTTCCTCCACTTTGGTCTGCCGGAGGCTGGGGTTGGCCCCACACCAGGATGGTGGGGCCGCCATTCTCACTGTAGGTCAAGGTTCCTGCAGCCTCTGTCCTGCATCTTCAGATCGATTATTTTGTTTCCTTCCACTCTGCTTCTGTTAAAACATAAAAACTTGTAATTGCAGCCTACCCACAAATCATTTTTATAACTCTGATTTCATACAGTTTAAGGAAGGTTTTTTTTCCTTCTGAAATCCCTTGCCATTTTCACTTGACCAAGGGAACATGTCCCTGTTGACTTTTATAAGCAAACTTGGCCATGACTTCCCCTGACGGCCACTGGGAGGTGGTTAGACACTCAGCGGAAGATTCAGACTAGAGAGTCTAACCTCCCCCGCTCAGTGTAAACACAGCTCAGCATCACCCCACAGGCAGGCGTGGAATTCCACAGTGTGCTGAGGGCTACTCCAGGGCCCACCCAGGTGCAACTTTCCGGTTGGAGGATACAGATTTGGTTAA
Organism: Oryx dammah; assembly: GCF_014754425.2. Lineage (NCBI taxonomy): Eukaryota > Metazoa > Chordata > Mammalia > Artiodactyla > Bovidae > Oryx > Oryx dammah. The sequence continues at coordinate 3,148,334 of NW_024070195.1, forward strand.
TATTGTCACCTGCTGCCATGGAGCCCTTCAGACTGTGCCTGTGGGCTGTGAGGATCCTTAAGAGCAAAGACTGCTTGCAAACTGGGTCTAAAATCTGAAGCCACTTGGCCCTGGGACAATCTTGTTTACGGACTTCTACAGTGTGAGTTATTATAATGAGTAGATAGCGAACCACCGAGCTGTCCCTGTCGGGACTGTGGCAGCCAGACCCCAGGGTGCTTTCCAGGGTTCCCACCGCATGATGCGTATGCCCTCTGCACACACCCCTCCCCCAGAGTGTGGGAGGGCCTTTGAGCTTGCTTCTAGCCCATAGAATAGCAAAAGGCAAGGGATTTTGAGATATAATTAAGCTCCCATGTCAGTAGGTTTTGAGTTAACCGAGAGGGTGAGGCTGACCTAACCAGGTTAATGCCCTTGAAGGAGGCGCCCGCCTGAGTGCAGAAGCTCCGTGGAGACTCCGGGAGGGAACCGGCCGCATAGGAGGGGTCCCGGTGGCAAGGACCCTGGGCTGCCTCTTGGCCCTGCAGGCGACCTCGAGGACTGAGGGTGGGCTCCAGGAACAGCCAGTGAAAATCAGGCCCTTCGCCATACAGCTCCGGGGAAGGGAACTCCGCCAGGCTGTTGAAGGTGGTTTCTTCCCTGGGGGAGCTCCAGGTGGAAACGCGTCCCCACCCAGGGCCTGTGGGACCCTCCCTGGAGAATCGGCAGAGGCTGGAGACTGAGACACTGAATACGTGCTGGGTTAGCACGCTAGGTTTGAGGTGACGTGTCACACAGCCTCAGATGACCAACACGAGGACTTGCACTCTCGTTCCCAGAGCGCCTACAGGGGTGGCTGGTCCCCGCCTGGTAACTGTCCTCAATCAAGGAAAGCCACTCCCCCAAGGCTGTGGCCCTCCTCCGGCCGGAGGGATCGCACCGGGGCACTCCGGATGGACAGGCCCTTTGTCTGACTGCCCAGCAGTCCAGCTCCTTCCTCTCCCAAGTCCTGCTTTCTTTACTCCCCTGGGTGCGGGTTTGAGATCACTGCACAGAATCCTTCCTACACGCCCATCTCTGCCTTAGATCTGTCCCTGGGGGAGCCTGACCTAAAATAGTCGTCATTATTTTAATACATCACTCATTGTCAGGGGCTGTGCCCTAAAGTCTGAAAGCTAAAGGAAGAGGCAGTCGAGAGAGGAACAGGTGCTGGTGACCTTGTTTTCATTTGCTTTCATTCTGTAAGCACAGATTCCCCTATTAATTTTCAATAGCCTTCCCTCTGAAAGACTATTGATCTTTTTTTAAAAAAGCAATTAGTAAGAAGGCACTGGGATGGTCTGTAGAAATGATTAAGGTTCATTCCTTTTATTTTTCCGGAATGGGGCATGGAGACCGGGTGTGTGTGTGTGTGTTGCTCGCCCCGCTCATTCTCCCATTCACTCAACAGATGTTTCTCAGGACCAGAGCCGGCCCCCTTGCAGGCTGTGCACCACGTAGACACACGCACGGAAGTCCCCCCAATGCCGCGGGCTCCCGGATGTGACGTCACTAGGGGCTGAGCCGGGCTGATCGGTGAGACCCTAAGGCTCCACTGCCCCACCTCCTTGAGGGACTTCCTTACTTAGCTCCGGTGACTTCTCTTGGGCTGTGAAGTTGCACAAATCTGGCTTGGACCCACCAAAGCGTTCCTTAAACCCTGGTGGGTCACTGCATAGATGGGAAGAGACAGAAAGAGCCATGCGCTATTTTTGTCTCAGGTTCTAAATAAGGCGGTTTACTTTGATTTGACAGTCATGGCCAGTAACACCCACACGGTGCCTCCATGTGCCTGGCAGTGTCTGAACGCTCCGCAGTCAGGTAACCCTTCCAACCACCCCAGGTGGTCGCTAACAGTAAAGTTGTGAACAGATAGATGTCCATACGCGCGTTTGAGTTGCGTCAGCTTTCGTTTCAGAAAAAGGGCCTGGGCTCACGAACGAATGCTTGGAAAAGGCAAGTGAAAGTTATTTAAATTTGCAGGAAACCCTGAGTTTGCTAATAATTCTTTCTCCCTTTGGAAAAAAGGTCTCTCTTAGGTGTAGATGTTACATAAAATGTGTGCCTGTTCTTGACCACCCAGCACCAATTACCCAAGTTTTAAAATAGCCCAGGCTTATCACTGCCCGTCCCTGTCCTCCCCGGCCCACCTTCTGATGTCCTCTGTTCCTGCACGTATCTGCAAATGGAAGGAGAGATGAGCAGAAACTCACATCTGTCAGGCTCAGTTACCTGTTACCAGCTCTGCTGAAGACCAAGTGGGCGAAGAGCTAGAAACTAATGGAGCGCCTGTCCAGGGCACTCCCAGCCCGAGCCATGTGCCCCGTGCTCAGGAGACCCAGGCTCCCTCGCGGTCTCCTGACTCCAAACTGCTAGGCGGCAGGAGAGCATCGTTACATCATTCCATTTCAGGTTGCCAGCTTTCCCTTGTTACCAAAAAGTTCTGGAAAAACACCAATTGAGTTTGTTTCACTGAGGAACAGAGTGGGTTTGCTCTCCACCGTGTGTTTCTAGGGTTTCCCGGGTGGTGCCAGTGGTAAGGAACCATCTGCCAATGCAGGAGACATTAGAGATGAAGGTTCAGTCCCTGGGTCAGGAAGATCCCCTGGAGGAGGGCATGGCAACCTATTCCAGTATTCATGCCTGAGAAATCCCACGGACAGAGGAACCTGGCAGGCTACAGTCCCTGGGGTCACAGAGTTGGGCCAGACTGAGGCGACTTAGCACACGCAGGTGTGTTTCTAACCCATCACTATTTCCTGGCTACTTTCTATCGTGTGATGTCACTCGTGTATTGACTTCTGAAAAGGCCTAATTCCCAGTCTGCGCTGATGAGGAATGATGAGAGAGGGAAAAATACACACAAATGGACAAAAAGAGAAAAATAAGTGCTTTCGTTGTATCTTTTCTGATAGATGGTGAGACGCGTCTATACCCCTTCTTCTCTGTTTTGTTCACCCACAGTGTATTAGTTTCCCATGGCTCTGCTGTAACAAATGACCAGAAATGTAGTGGCTTACAACACAAATGCGTTTTCTTGCAGTTCTGGGGATCAAAATTCCAAAAAGTGTCTTGTTGGGCCAAAGTCAAGGTGTTGGCAGGGCTGCATTTCTCCTGGAGGCTCTAGAAGAGAATCTGATTGCTGGTCAATGCTGGTTTATTGGGGGTGCTCACTCTCCTTGCCTGTGGCCCCTTCCTTCTCCAAAGGCAGCACCGGCCAGGCAAGCCTCTCTCCACTGACCCACGAGGACACTGAGGCTTCTGCCTCCTCCTTCCACTTTTAAAGTGATCAGGTGGGGTCACCTGGGTAACCCACGCTAACTTCCTATATCTTAAAGTCAGTTGATTAGCAATTTACTCCCATCTGCAACCTTCATTCTCCTACCCCCATGTCACAGAAAAGGTTCTGGGGATGAGGACATCTTTGGTGGGGGGCATTATTCTATCACACCCAGTGTGCATATTCTTACAGGACGATGCCATAGAGACCAAATGTCGTGTAGACCAACAGATAATATATATTAAGAAAATAATCGAGTCTTATCATTTTATCATAATTTATGTATTGCTGTTGGTTGCACTGGGTCTTCGTGGCTGTTGCTAGGGCTTTCTCTAGTTGCGGTGAGTGAGAGCTACTCTTCACCGTGGTCGGCGTGCAAGCTCCCCACTGCAGTGGTTTCTCCTGTGGCAAAGCGCCGGCTCCGGGGCCCACGGGCCTCAGTAGCTGTGGCTCCCAGGCTCTAGTGCTCCGCTTGGTAGTTGTTGCACGTGGGCGCCGTTGCTCCCCAGCATGTGGAATCTTCCCAGACCAGGAATCGAACTGGTGTCCTCTCCTGGGCAGGTGGATTCTTATCCACGTGCCGTCAGGGAAGTCCTGATAATACTACAAAAACCATACAAGAAGAGAAGGAAAATGGAAAGCTTACCTGACCTCAATGCTCGCTAATTCCAGAACACAAAGATCCGCTGTACACTTTGGGTGAGGCCATTGCGGACACTGTCGTTTGCGATTACTCTTCCCTCTGGATAAGTCAGATGAGTGAGAATCGCCATCCAAGTGACGTGGAAACAAGCATGATGATCCTGTGCACTGTCAAATGAGCGCTTGGTGCGCTTTAACTGCTGAGTTATGTGGTATAGATGGGGCTTCCCTGGGGGCCCAGATGATACAGAATCTGCCTGCAATGGGGGAGATGAGCATTCGATCCCTGGGTTGGGAAGATCCACTGGAGGAGGGCGTGGCAACCTACTCCAGAATTCTGGCCTGGAGAGTCTCCATGGATGCAGGAGCCTGGCAGGCTAGAGTCCATGGGGTCACAGAGTTGGACACGACTGAGCGACTAAGCACGTGGTATAGACAGTGTGTGTTTTGAGAACAATGACTCTTTCCCTTTCTGCTGTTCATGACGACTCACAGTTGCCTGAGATGGGCGAAGCACCTCCAATCCATCCATCCATCCAAAGCCATCGACTCACTCAGCATGTATTTTTTCGTGTCTGACAATTTCCAAGTATAGTGCTAGATGCTGGGGAAATGATGACAAGACCAAATGTGTACTCTTTGCTCTTAGACATTTTAACCTAGCAGGGTCCATGTGGGACCTCCCGTGAGCCCTGTAAGAGAGTGAGGGAACCTGGCCTTGGGTCTGAGAGGCAGAGAGGAATGAGGAAGTTTCAGGAACAGGAGGGAAAGCTGAATACAGCCTCCTGCCCAGAACTGCCCTAGAGACCATCTCTGTGTTTTCACCTCTTTTGATTCCTGGTTCCTTTGCTGGTTGCCCTGACATCACTCTCAAGTCCACAAACTCACAATCACAGTGGAAGGGGTGAGAGAAATACATTTTCTGGGCTCAGAGGAAGACAACCAGACATCAGACTTCAGGAAACAGATGACTGCGTTACAGCGAACAAAGGAAAACCTCTTTGGTGCCGAGGCTGGGAAATGCTGAAGGTCAAAAGGCAGCTCGTGACATTTCATCAGAAAGGACACAGGGACACACACTCCAGACAGCTGATGCAGAAAGTCGGGGAGATCAGTTCAAGAGCTGAAAACAGGCTCAGAAGAGCAAGTGGAAGGATGCTCCTCCCGCAAAAGGTAGGCAGTCTTCTGACACAGACCTCTGTAACTTCACTTGAATGGCACCTCAGGCTCTCCAGTCCAGATTCTCATTTTGAGTGACTGACTGCCAAGTTGTTATCTTGGTTTAGACCTTTAAACCGGATTTCCCCCTAATAATTGGTGGACAAATGCTTTCATTATTGTTGCTCAGTTGTGTCTTTTTTGCCACCCCATGAACTGTGGCCCGCCAGGCTCCTCTGTCCATGGGATTTCCAAGAACACTGGCGTGGGTTCCCACGCCCTCCTCCAGGGACTGAACCTCCCCTCCTACACTGCAGCAGATTCTTTACCACTGAGCCACGAGGGAAGCCAGGACAAAGGCTTTGTCCCCGACAAATCCATCAACAGCAACGGCACCCACCACATCCCCTGAGTTACCAGGTACATCCTGATGACCTTCCTGTGTGTGTCTCCAGCCTCGACGTCCAGCCTCCGAGCTCTAGACCTGCTTATCCTCCTGCCTACGTGACGTCTCTACCTGGAGGTCTCAGAGCTGCCTCAGATACAACGTAGCCAAAATCAACCAGTGTTATTTCCACCCCAAACCTGGCCAGGTTGCTGTGTTTGCTGACTCAGTGAGTGGCCCTGCTTCCGGGAAGCTCCCTGGGAGGTGACCTTGACTCCTCCCTCTGGCTCACCACCTCCTATCCAGTCAACCCTGAATCCAGCTACAGATTTCCATCACAAAGCCACCGTGCTCCCCCTCGGGGCCGCTGCCCTGGCACAGCCCATTCTCCAGATTCTGGAAAGTTCTTACCTTTCCTCTCCTGCATCAACCCCTCTTCCTCCAGCATCCACTTCCTGCCCCAAATGTTGTGAAGACCTCCCCTTGCTCTTAGGATGCTCAGATGGTAATGGACCTGCCTGCACATGCAGAAGACGCAGGTTCGATCTCTGGGTCGGGAAGATCCCTTGGAGAAGGGAATGGCAACCCACTCCAATGTTCTTGCATGGAGAATCCCATGGACAGAGGAGGCTGGTGGGCTACAGTCCATGGGGTCGCAAAGAGTCAGACACGACTTAGTGACTAAATGACACCCACAAAGACGACTTGCGAGTCCTCATGCAGGTGGGGACAAGCCCGCCCTCTCCGTGAACCTCCTGCCTTGTCTCTCCTCTTTCTTGGGCCCCAGGCTCATGCGTAGTTTTAATTCTTGGAAGGCACCACACTCCTTCCACCTCCGCCTCCAGACACCTCCGCTGTCCTGCCTTCAGCAACCCCCTCTCCACTCCCTGCTTAACTAACCCTTGCTCACCCAAGAAACCTAATCTGAGAAGCTACCTCGTTCCATTGGTTTTAAACATGCGTTCCACATACACCTCTGAAATCGGGGTGCTTTGCACTGCGGTGCCTTTGGCTCCTGTTGGCAGCGATGGGGTCTCAGCTGTGTACTGCCTGTGTGTGTGCACATCAACAGCGTGAGCAAGCAAGCCTGAATATGGGGCTGGAGGCTTGGCAGCAGGCCCCTGACACGATGTGAGTGCTCTTTTAACCCTTGTGAACTAGTGGCTGTGGTGTGGGTGTGGGAAGTGGTGGGTCATTCTGTTCAGTACATCTCCCAAGCAAGTCAAAAATAACCTTGGCTCTGCGTGACTGCAAGCCTGGCGCAGGAGGACGTAACAATAGCTTTTCGTTCTTTTAGAGTTTCTTTTTAGCAGTATCGTTTTACCAGTGTGCTTGATGGTACAGAGAGGGACCATGCGTGGAGAAGCCGAGACATCAGCTCTGAGTTGAAGGTGATGCAGAAGAGCTGGATTCTGAACAGGAAGAAACGTTAGTGATTCCTTAAGCATCTGTCTGACTCGTATTTTCTGTCTTAGCTATGCACAAAGTGACATGTAATTAAAACCTATGTCAAGTTGAAAATAAAATATTCTAAGTCATAGGAGAACCTCATGTCATATTTAATTGGAGGTGTTATTTTCCTTTCTTGGCGTACATATCAATAGAATAATGGCGTGGCTGGCAGTGGGTGACATCTTAGATGTAATCACACACTGCAGTTCCTGAGAGCAGGCTTCACTGGCGCCCCACATTAAGCCAGCCTTTCGTATGCTGCCTCATATTCCCGCACTTCGTAGCATCCTCGCTAATAGCTGTAAAAGATAGTAAAGTGTCTAATTAGCCCTTTAAAGTCCGCAAGCGTAGGAGCTCCAGGTGAGAAAGACTGCACTACTGAGAGGTACACTTTCCCTGGAGGCTAGAGTGTGTTTGCATGGATGAGCAAGCCTGGCTGGGACTGCGCTTCCATCTTCAGGGGGCCCAGAAAGAGACACTGTCCCCAGAAGCTGTTGGTCACTGGTGAGGCCAGTGCTCGGCCCCAGCCCGGGTGGCGGAGCAGCGAGGCTGAGTCCGTGAGAGGCAGCTGGACCTCCTGCAGCCCCGGTGCCCCCCACTCAGGGGCGCTGGCATCACCCCTCCCTCCTGGCACACCTCAGGGCACACAGTTTATCGAGATGGCATAGTGCCCGTCCCTGGAAGCGAGGCCTGGGAGTGGCAGGGGGCATCATGAGAACAGGACAAACACAGATGGAGCGAAGGTGCACCGCCCCCCTCACGGAATCCCTTCCCTGTGGAACAGTCTTCTTACAAAGAGGCTGAAAAGACCCGTCAGCTGGCATTTCTGCGGGAGAGGGGGCTGGGGCCTTGGGAGGGCAGGGAGCAGGCGGGGACAGGGCCCCCATGGGACGGCCCCCAGACTGACTGCCCTGCAGGCTCCCCAGGCAGGACTGGCCGGGGCAGGGGGTGCTCCCAGCCTCCGTCAGCAACAGCACGTGCCTGAGAAGGGCAATGAGGCCCTGCGATCTCCTCAAGCTGCCCCAGGCAGGTCGCTCTGCCTTCCGTTTTTGCATCTGAAAAGCAGAGAAGTCACTTCGAAGTGCTTCCTGCCAGCTCCCAGTCAGAAACGTCCATGGACAGGGTGAACAGCAGGCACACGCGGGGACCCCAGCTCCAGGTGAGGGGTCCTGAGTCTTCCCGGGGACGGGGGCGCGGAGGTGGGCTCGTGTTTTACTCCCACTTGGCCCCTGCTCCTCTGAGTTAGTCCTGTTTGTTAATCGCTCTCTGACCCGTGAGAGCGGCTGTGTACTGATGGCGAGGACCAACTAGCCAGACCTCGGCCCCTTTGAGATTCCCCCACACCACGTAAGGGCTTCCCTGGGGGCTCAGATGGTAAAGAATCCGCCTGCCAGCGCAGGAGACACAGACTTGATCCCTGGTTCTGGAAGATCCCCTGGAGGAGGGTGTGGCAACCTACTCCAGGATTCTTGCCTGGAGAATCCCATGGACAGAGGAGCCTGGCGGGCCACAGTCCATGGCGTCGCACAGAGTCGGACGGGACTGAGTGACTGTCACACGTTTTGCGCAGACACCACATAAAGCCACTCCTGAAGTGTGTATCGGGCACTCGTTTTGTTGAAAAACTCAGTCATTTCTGCAAACTCATTTCCTCCCAGATTCTGATTTGGAATAGCTCAGCTCTTTCCCAACCTCACATCCAGACTGGGCTCCAAAGCTTCCTTCAGGTATCTAATGGGCGAAGGCTTAGAGACCCCCCACCCCGCCCCCGCCCCCAGGCCTGGCCCCAGCCTCTGCAGCGGGAGTAAATGAACACTGAGACCCATTACCGTCTGACGCAGCCTCACATCCAACTGCTTCCCCAAATTCCTCTCTGCAGTGTCCAGACCCCACCTCACCGAGTCCACAGGAAACGGGCCCCAGAAACTCTGTCCTGAAAGTCCCGGGGGTCCTGCCTGTCTTTGTCTCCCCACCAGCTCTCGTTCTCCGTGCTGATGAGGTTGAGAACTGGTCCTTAAGTCGTGTTCCTGAATTCACCAGGGCCCACACCGGAGCCAACCACCCATCAGCCAATGCCTTGGGACATAGGCCCCACGGAATCAAACACAGACGTTTGCCTTATGTAGACGTTACCTTCATGGTCATACGAAGTAAATGAAACAAAACTCATAGCTAAAGAACAAGCTTCTTTGCATTAAGAAAGCCGGGAGTCTGTCTGGCGTGTTTTACTAAGTATTAGAACAGTTCCCTGGAGAAGGCGATGGCACCCCACTCCAGTACTCTTGCCTGGAAAATCCATGGACAGAGGAGCCTGGTGGGCTGTGGTCCATGGGGTCGCTAGGAGTCGGACACGACTGAGCGACTTCACTTTCACTTTTCACTTTCATGCATTGGAGAAGGAAATGGCAACCCACTCCAGTGTTCTTGCCTGGAGAATCCCAGGGACGGGGGAGCCTGGTGGGCTGCCGTCTATGGGGTCGCACAGAGTCGGACACGACTGAAGTGACTTTGCAGCAGCAGCAGAACAGTTCCCAGAAACAGCCCGCCCCGCACAGAATTCCCGTTGACTGCTGATGGCACACGTGGGTTCACTGGTGAGACCTTGCCCTCCAGCAGGCCCTGAGGTAAACCTGGGGTCACAGATTTAGGCTGATAGGACCCCTACAAGCCTGAAAGGTAAGCTGCATGTGACAGGTAAGCTTAACTGGCAGGTAAGCTGCGCGTGATGTTCTCAAACTCATTGTAAGCTCCTTGACTGTAAGCTCCAAGCTGTCACAACTTGGCCATTTTTGAATTCCCCTCGTCCCCGCCACTCCCCTTTCAGCCTACGATCAAGTGCTAGTGATGGATGGATTCTGACAAGTACAGGTTCAGCAGAAGTTTGCTGAACGAAATTATGATGAAGACTTTTGGTTTCTTTGGTGTCTGCGTTCTTTGAGATCAAGTACCGAATACAGCAAATGTGACGGCAGATCCAAGCGCTTTTTTCTCTGGGGTTTGACTTCAGCAGGATTTATTCCCCACGAGCCTTGCAGGACTGGTCACAGTTCATGGCCATTCCAGCAAGGGGACTAGAGAGCTACTTAGGAACCAAGAGAGACCCTTGTAAAGCAGTCCAAACCCCTCCCACAAAGCAAGAGACAGAAAGGCCATGGATAGGTCACCTCCCCCGACTCCCCAGCTCCTGTGCTCACAGGCATGGTAGACATGGGCTCATAGGCATGGTGAGCATGGGGCTTCTCACCTGCCTCTTGGACAGTGTTAACTCAGTCACTTGGTGAGACCAAGACCTTGGTCCTGGAATAAGCTTCCCCCTGTGGCCTAAACCCTGGATGACAGTGGAAAAGAGGAAAAGTTAAAATTGTACATAACCTCCTGTTCCTTTTGCCTCTGTAACTCAGCTTGCTCCTTGCAAAGTTTAGATCACGTAGGTCTCAGAAAGCTGAGACAATACTAGGAACTGGGGCTTATCTCACCCACCTTTGTCCTGCTCTTTGCAATCACCCAGCCTCTGCAAACCCACAAACCCGCTTAATCATGCCTGTCCACATATAAAAATTTGTAACCCCTTTGTTCGGGGCTCAGAGCTTGGAGTGTTATCTCCTCTGGGCCCACCGGTGTAATAAACCTGAGTTCTCCAACTCTCCGAGGGAGAGCCTTGGTTCCTCTAGCACTGGTTTCTGCAACAACAGCTGGAAAAAGTTATGAGCATACTTGCCCTGTGAATAGGGCCCTGCAATACCAGTGTCCTGCAATACCAGTGTCCTCCAAGGGGCATGCCTTAGTCTGCACAGGCTGCCTAACAAAATGCCACAGGCTGGGTGGAGTGTCTAGGTTGCATCTCTGGAGACTGGGAGTCCAAGGTCAGGGTGCTAGCAGGTCAGGTTCTGGTGAGGACCGTCTTCTGGGTGGAGTCTTCTCGTTGTGTGCTCACATGGAGCAAAGGGTGAGGTCTATCTGTGGGGTCTCCTTTATAAGGCCTCATTTACGGGGGGGCACTCTCATGCCTTAAATCCATCCTGAAGGCCCTGCCTCTTAATACCACTATTTTTGGGGATTGGGATTTCAGCATACGAATTTTGTGGGGACAGAAACATTCATGCCCACAGCAGGACTGGCCGTCATTGCTATAGCATCTTCAGCAACTTGATGCTGAAAGTAACAAACATCTTCCTTGGAAAAAGGAATCATAGATTAACTTCTGCCCTGAACTGTTCTGGAAGGGCTTTTAAAAAAATGTGTCTTTATTTATTTGGTGGTGTCAGGTCTCAGTGGCAGCCTGTGGGATCTAGTTTCCTGAACAGGGATCAAACCCAGGCCCCCTGCCTTGGGAGCATGGAGTCTTAGCCGCTGGATCACGAGCGAAGTCCCCTCCGTAGGCTTTTAAAGTCAGCAAAAGCTAAAGAACAAGGAAGCCTGGTGTGCTGCAGCCCATGGGGTTGCAAAGAGTCGGTCATGACTGAGCGACTGAACTGAACTGAAGCTAAATGCTTCCACCAATCTCACTGCCCCATTCTCACGAGAATCTGGCTCACGAGATTCAGCGACCCCTGTTTTCTGGCTCCAGCAACCCCTGTTTTCAAGAGGATTTCTGCTGTAATTATGGGAGCACAGGCCGGCCAGCCCCATTTCCTTGCTCTGTTAGCAAGATGCTCAGTTATCATTTCAGTTCAGTTCAGCTGTGGAATCTTCTAACTGTAGTTTGGACCCTGGAGGGGCAGAGACTTAATAGGGGCTGCCTTTTCTGCATCCTGTAAGAATTGCAAAGATCCAATAAGTCAACTTTTACACAATGGGATGGGAAGGGTCTATCTGGGCTAAAAATGTACCAGGAAAAATCATAGGTTGTTTGTTCCTAGCATGGTGGCTCAAAGTACACCCCGTTTTCCACCTTGATACCTTGTTAAAAAGTTGGAAAGTCTCTATCAGGGTGAGAAAGACAACTTTTACTTGTTCAGTGGGTGGTTTTTTAAAAGCCCTAGAGATTCATTCCTAACACAGGTCTATTCAAAAGTGTCACAGACACTTACCGCTCACCCACACATGCAGGGAAGCCAGGAGACAGAATATAGAAGAAATTAGAGCCTCTGGGGTGGAAGGAGGAATTTCCTCTGTCAGCAGTAGGAGCCCTTCGTGTTCTGCTGGGGTGATGTGAAGACAGAGCCCCGGCAACCCATCTCGGTGCACCCACTTGGCGGGGGAGTCAGGCACAGCCCTGGGTTTTTCCTAACATTCAAGTTCTCAACAAAAACCTTCCTGAATTCAAAGCCCTGACTGTGGCTGACATGAGACAGTTATGGTTGCTAATAGTTTGCCATCCCAAACCAAGAAGTATTAAGTAGTTGAATAACTAGGCCACCTTCCTCCAAGCCTGCACTCTGGGCTTGGACATGTGGGACAGACGAGATATTCAGTCTCCTGGATGACACTGAGGTCCAAGTATTTACATTTCCAGCCAACACAGTGGGGTCCTGGAGACCAGCCCCTGCAATCTCTCCACATTGCTGGGGACCCATTTGGAAAGCATCATTAAACTCGGCATCTCCTGGCAAGCTGAGGTGACTGCCGCCTCATTGACCCCTTCCCAATCAGGATGTGTCCAGTTTCATTTCCAGTAACCTCAGCTCTTGACTCCAGGCTGCTGACCTTGTCTTCCTGCAGACTTTTGCTTGGCTGGCCCTTCAGCTCCCAGCATCCCTTGCTACGTGTAAAGGCAGAGATCCCCTGTCTTAAGGCTGATCCCACAGAAAACAGCCTTTGCCCTTCGAGTCCCAGCCTCAGACCTCGTGAGGGGACAAGGTCAATGGCCATGTATGTATCAGAGTAACAGGTTCGTTGTTGGGCTGGTCCCGACAGCAGCACTCCTTCTTGCTCCCTTCTCTCTTCATCCCCCCCAGCCCTGTTTTTAATTTACCCCTTAGACTAATAATAAGGCTTCCGAGGTGGCATTGGTAAGTCTTATTAGTAAAGAATTCTGCACGAGACGCAGGAAATCTGGATTCCAGCCCTGGATCAGGAAGATCCCCGGAGGAGGAAATGGCAACCCACTCCAGTACGAGGGTCTGGAGAATCCCAGGGATGGGGGAACCTGGTGGGCTGCCATCTGTGGGGTCGCACAGTGTCGGACACAACAGAGGCGACTTAGAAGCAGCAGCAGCCTCCTGCCAAGGCAGGAGATGCAAGAAAAGTGGGTTCCAGCCCTGGATTGGGAGGATCCCCTGGAGGAGGAAATGGCAACCCACTCCAGTATTCTTGCCTGGAGAATCCCATGAACAGAGGAGCCTGGCAGGCTGCAGTCCACGGGGCCGCACAGAGTTGGCATGACTAAGCGCACACTCAGACTAAACTTTGCGAGTCAGCAAATACTGAGCCAAACAGGTGGTCCTACTAGCGCCCTGGCAACGAGTGCCCCCGAGGTTCTAAGGAATCGGTCGATTCCCTTATCCTGGTATTACATCCTGGCAAAAGGACAAAAACCTGGGTTTCGTGAAGCTTTCCATACCAATTTACCTTTATGCTGAGGAGAAAATTCATCCCAAAGGGTAATTTATTCAAAAACCTGCAAGTGTCTGGGAAGAGGGATTTCTAATGAAAGTGCCTTTTTAACCATAACTATATCGTGTCCTGAAATTTATAATGAAGCCTAGAGCCAGAAATAGATTTTCCAGGAGCGCGGGACGTGTCCCAACAGCTAGATGAAGTCCCTTCTGCTCCAGCGGTGCCTGCGCCTAGGAGGAGTCTGAGGGGCTTCCCTGTCGGTGTGGCTCGGGGGGTTTCTCAGGGGCCCCCTCGAGGGGTACAGCGATGGACACCTGCGACCACAGCCACACGCGCGTTCTGGCACAGACAACACAGAAGGAAAATAATTGCCTCCGTTCCTAAGCAAGGCCGAACGCTAACCTTTCACGGTCTGTTTTATTCTCCCTAGAAATTATATCGATTTGGTCTTTCACTTTGTGATTAAAAGAGAATTTAGTTAGCAGCCAAAGCGCGCTGCTCACATATTTATCAGTGTTCTTGAAACCACCTTGACATCATCTGAAGGAGAGTTGGAACAGTTTGGAAAATTAGTTACAAGAAGCCTTGAAAGTTTCTGGGACTTGAAGAAACCAGGCCGGGCCACAAAGAGGGCTCACAGGCCCTCCTTACTCGGCGGGAGCCCTTTAGACATTTGCAGAGGGGAGACTAACACCTGTGAAGTAGCCGTGAGAAAAATCAGTGTGCAATTCTGCTTTAAAATGGTGGTTTTCCAAACGTCGCCTGAAGAAAACACAAGAGGAAGAATCGTCCGCTGTGAACTGGAGGGATGAGGACGGAGGGCAGGCTGCGGAGACGTGGGTGCTCCGTGCTCGACGGTGGCCACGGTGCGGGCGCGGTGGTCAGGGGAGGAGCAGGGGCCGGTGTTCCCGTCGACAAGCGGCCGTCCCAGGCTTTTGTGCTGATGCAGGAGAGCAACCGTCTCCCCTCGGAGGATATACGGGGCGAGCTCCCGAAGAGACCGAGGGGAGAATCGGATCGGTCCCACTTGGCAGAGGATGCTGTGCACAGAAATACCGCGTGGATTAGAGCGACGCCATCATTCACGCAAAGACGGTCCAAGCGTGGAAAGCGCGGTGACACTGCACGGCCCCAGGGCCCAGCTGGCTGCGTAGCCAGAGGTGGGGAGAGGGGGCTGGGGGGTGAAGTGGAGGGGGCGGCGCGGGGAGAAGGGGAACGGGAGGGTGACGCTCAGCCTGCAGGGGGCAGCACTGTTCAGCCCCAGTCAACCTGCAAAGCCAGCTGCAGCGGTCAAATGAAAACCAAGCAAACTGGATTTTTATCTGAAATCTCACCTGCTTTAAAAGGTCGGCAACACCCCTAAAACCTCTTTGAAACACTGTTCCGAGAGGCTCTCTGAGACCGAGCCTCTGCGCTCCCGTATAAAAACCTCTCATCCGGGCCGGGGAGAGGGAACTGTGTTATTATCCGCACAGAAGACAGAAGGAAGTGGCAAGTTGAGAGGGTTTTTATGAGAAAAGGGCTCTAGAGCCTCCAGGTTGGAGCAAAGCTCTGAAGCTAATGTGTGTGTGTCAGAAGGTTACTCACTTCAAATCTGGAAGTTAAAACCAGAGTTCTGATCATTAAATAATGAGTGATAACAGTTGAAGCCGAATATGAAATCACTTCCATGCAGCAAGAGGTTAAATATTTATGCTGTTATTTGAATCAGAAGTTATATCTGGTAGAAATTCATGAATGGCTGAGTGATGTGTTTTCTGCCGGATCTGTCTGTGATCTGCAGGCTGAGGGAGTTGGCCCACATCCTTACGAATCAGGCGCCTCTGCTTACAGATAGCAGCTACTGAAATTTTGGACCCGACGTCTAGAAAGGAAGAGCAAGTCCTTTTAGGGCAAACCCTGCAGCCTCTCACTTGTGTAACACGATGGGAATATTCACCGGGTTTGGAATTTCTTCCCAGACTCTGTTGAGTTTGGATTTTGCTTCACCTCACAGCAATCTTGCCTGAGGTGTTAACGTTTATTCCTCTTAAGAAGCTTCACTTGCTATAATGCTGTGCCCCGAAGAATTAGATGGGGGAGAAAAGGCTTCTATTGTCTCCTGGTGGTGGATCAGATTACCCTCCAGAACTGCTCCTTCCCGCCCACCTCACCCTGGTGGGCTGAGCATACGCTCCTGACCTTTGGTTTCAGATGTGGCCTTCGGCCTTCGTTGCTGTTGTTTAGTTGCTTAGTTGTGTCCGACTCTCTGCGACCACATGGACTGCAGGACGCCAGGCTTCCCTGTCCTACGCTGTCTCCCAGAGTTTGTTCAGACTCATGTCCATTGAGTCGGTGATGCCATCCAACCATATTATCCTTTGTTGCCCCCTTCTCCTGCCCTCAATCTTTTCCCAGCATCAGAGTCTTTTCCAATGAGTCAGCTCTTCACATCATGTGGCCAAAGTATTGGAGCTTCAGCATCAGTCCTTCCAATGAATGTTCAGGGTTGATTTCCTTTAGGATTGACTGATTTAATCTCCTTAGTATTTGCTTTAGGGGCTTCTATGCTAAGAGACAGGATGTGATCAAATGCTGAAAAGGACTTGTGTGACCGGGCGTGTTCTGCCATCTCTGTGAGATGCAGTTTCTCCAGGTAACTACGGCCTCTGCAGCTGGGGTGAACACGTACAGAGCGGAGCACCACCACCCCACCCCACCCCAGCCCAGCCAGACCCAGCTGGGTCCATGGCTGATGCAATATGTGTCCCCCCCGCCCCGCCCCCACCCAGAGCCCAGCCTGGTGAGCTGCCCTGCCAATATACAGATCCAGGAGAACAAATAGATGTTCTTTTAAGAAACCAAGTTCCAGGAGGATTTTATTATTTAGCATTATTCGAGCACTGACTCACTGATTCCATCCTTTCAGAGTGAATGAGTCTTTTTGCCTTTTAATTGGTCCTTATAATTCGTTTGCTTCTCCAAGGTGTAAGCATTTCACTCAGCGTGAGAAGAGTAGGCATTTTAAAGGGCTGGGAGAACTGGACAACACTCAGAGCGTCTCAGCTTAGCAGTGGGTCTTCTTGTGCGCAGGTTGCTGAAGTCCCACTTGCCATCATCAGTCATCAGTTGAAGATCAGGTACAGCTGGAGAAGGGCATGGCAACCCACTCCAGTTTTCTTGCCTGGAGAATCCCACGGACAGAGGAGCCTGGCGGGCCACGGTCCATGGGGTCACAGAGAGTAGGACGCGACTAAGCAGGCACGCACAGAGGGACCTGGGCGTCATTGTCTCCTTCGCCCTCTCTCCCGTCTCTCCTATCCACCTTTGGGCCCCTCACTCAGCATCCCAGGAGAGGGGTCCTCACCTGCATCTCAGGTCTTCCCAGGGCCCTCGCCCCCGCGATCCCCGGCCGGTTCACTGTCCCCTCTGCTTGGATTAGTACAGTTGTCTCCACGTTGCCTCCTTCCAGCCCATGTCTCATCTTGCGTCCCCCTTCCCACCAGCTTAGGAACACTTGCACTACATCCAGGTCGCTTTCGGATCATGACGGGTTCCTAACTACGGCTTCCAAGACCCTTTAGGATCCACTTCCTGCCTACCATGCTACCATCTCTCACCACTTGGTGTAAGTATAGAAAAATGGAGTTCAGAAATAGACCCGCATATGTTAATATATCAGAGAAGGCAATGGCACCCCACTCCAGTACTCTTGTCTTGAAAATCCATGGACAGAAGGCTGCAGTCCATGGGGTCGCTAACAGTCGGGCATGACTGAGCGACTTCACTTTCACTTTTCACTTTCATGCATTGGAGAAGGAAATGGCAGCCCACTCCAGTGTTCTTGCCTGGAGAATCCCAGGGACGGGGGAGCCTGGTGGGCTCGCACAGAGTCGGACACGACTGAAGCGACTTAGCAGGAGCAGCATGTTTATATATAACCAATTAATGGGTTCCACAGGAGGCTAAATGGGTAAAGCATCTGCCTGTAATGCAGGAGACACAAGAGACGCAGTTTCAATCCCCAGGTCGGGAAGCTCCCCTGGAGGAGGGTGTGGCAACGCACTCCAGTACTCTTGCCTGGAGAATCCCATGGACAGAGGAGCCTGGCGGGCCCCGGTCCATAGCGTCACGAAGAGTCGGACACGGCTGAAGTGGCAGCACACGTGGAATTATGAATCAGTTACACGTATATACATGTTCTTTGTCACAGTCTTTCCCATCATGGTCTTGTATCAGGACATTGAATATAGTTTCTGTGCTGTGCAGTAGTCCTCGCTTATCCATATACACGTATCAGTTTGCGTCTGCCAATCCCGAACTCCACTCCTTACCTCCCCTGCGCCCCTCCCTGCTTGGCGACCACAGCTCTGTTCTCTGTCTGTGAGTCTTTCTGTTTTGTCAGTTCAGTTCGGTTGCTCAGTCGTGTCCGACTCTGGGCGACCCCATGGCCTGCAGCACGCCAGGCTTCCCTGTCCTTCACCCACTCCCGCAGGGGCTCAAGCTCAAGTCCATCGAGCTGGTGAGTCTGTTTCGTAGATAAGTTCATTTGTGTGCTGTAGCGACTGAACTGAACTGAACTGAACTGAACTGAGATTCCACGTATAAGTGATGTCATGTGGTATTTGTCTCTCTCTGACTTCCTTCACTTAGTAAGACCGTCTCTAGGTCCTTCCACATTGCCCCCAGCAGTCGTTTTCATCTCCAAGGCCCTGTGAGGGCAGGACAGGGTGTTCAGGCAGTCCTACAACAAGGAGTCACCTGAGTAATAAGATCCATGGCTGGGAGAATGGTGTCTGCCTCTTGTGGCTCCTCACCTCTCGGATGCTAGTAGATGAAACAAGGTCCAGCGAGTGTTTCTGGTGTTTCCTGTGTCCTCAAGCGTCCTTCCTGATATTCAGCCAAGTCACTGTGAATTAAGCAGCAAGTGGGCATCATTTAAGAGTTCAGTTTGAAAAGCTGAAGATAAGGGTCAGGGAAGGTAGAAGCCCATCTCCCCAGGTTGACCAGGGCTGGTGTGATGGGGGGCCCCAAACCCAGCTGGACAAGGGCTGACCGCTCATTACAGGACCTTGTGTTCCTTCAGTGCTTTTTGGAGCAGATGCATCCTTCCAAGCCGGAGATGGGGCAGGGCCCCGGGGCAGGCAGGGGTGGGGGCAGGCACTGAATGCCGCAGAGCAGCCAGAGGAGGCTTGTGCCGTCTTCTCTGGAGCCTCTGGGGGCTGATGCAAGGGTCAGATGGTAGAGGAGGGACTGTCTGCTTTGCCATCACTGTACCGAAGCCCCCCGGCCTCCGAGGGGTCCAAAGTCATGGCATCTTCCCTTCTTAAGGGTGTTCTTTCTTTTTTAAAATGAAGTGGAGTTGGTTGACAATATTGTGTTATTTTCAGATGTAGTATATACGTTATTATACAATCATTCAGTAAATGATTCAGTTATATATATATTATTTTTCAGGTTAGTTTCCATTATAGATTATTACAGGAGTTTGAATACAGTTCCCTGTGTTATACAGTAAATCCTTGTTGCTTATCTATTTTAGATATGGTAGTGTGTGTCTGTTAATCCCTGGCTCTTGATCTCTCTCTCCTCCACCTTTCCCCTTTGATAACCTTAACTTTGTTTTGTAGGTCTGTGAGTCTGTTTCTGTTCTGTGATTAGATACATTTGTTTTTAGACTCACTGTTGTTTCAGATTCCACATGTAAGTGATATGCAATATTTGTCTCTCTGTCTCACTTCACTTAGTACCACAATCTCTAGGTCGTGTCCGACTCTTTGCGACCCCATGGACTGTAGCCTACCAAGCTTCTCTGTCCATGGGATTTTCCAGGCAACAGTACTGGAGTGGATTGCCATTTCCTTCTCCAGGGGATCTTCCCAACCCAGGGATCGAACCCAGGTCTCTGGCATTGTAGACAGTGCTTTACCGTCTGAGCCACCGGGGAAGTCCCTAGGTCTATCCATGTTGCTGAAAATGGTGATGGCTCATTCTCTTTTACGACTGAGAAATGTTCATTGTGTACATACACACACACGTACACACACATACATATATATACATAGACATGCATCATCGTTGTGTTGTTCAGTTGCTAGGTTGTGTCTCATTCTTTGCGACCATGTGGAGTGTAACCCGCCAGGCTTCTCTGTCTATGGGATTCTCCAGACAAGAATACTGGAGTGGGTTGCCATTGCTTTCTCCAGGGGACGTATGTGTACCATATCCTTTAATATATAAATACATAGCACATCTGTAATCGTTCATCTGTTGATGGATGCTTAGGTTGCTCTCTTGTCTTGGTCTTGTAAATGGTGCTGCTTTGGGTGTGTCGTTTCTGCTAGAGCAGTTAATGTTAACAAAGAACACACTGAGTGCCAAGGACTATGCTGCTGAGTCACTTCAGTCGTGTCTGACTCTGTGCGACCCCATAGACGGCAGCCCACCAGGCTCCCCATCCCTGGGATTCTCCAGGCAAGAACACTGGAGTGGGTTGCCATTTCCTTCTCCAATGCAAGAAAGTGAAAAGTGAAAGGGAAGTTGCTCAGTCGTGTCTGACTCTTAGTGACCCCATGGACTGCAGCCCACCAGGCTTCTCTGTCCATGGGATTTTCCAGGCAAGAGTACTGGAGTGGGGTGCCATTGCCAAGGACTATAGGAAGCCCTTTATGGGATTTTCTGATTTAATTCTCACAACAGTCTTACAGGGTGGGTGATCTTATTATCTCCATGTTACAGCTAAAATGATGAAGGTTTAAATTAGTTGAGTGACCTGCCCAGGTTCACTCAACTACGACCACAGGACTGAGGCAGGGACTCAGACACGACGGTACTTTAGCCTCACTCTACTTTGTCCACCCAAGACCCGGAGAGAAAGCAGGGAGCAGAACCACAGGGCTGTGGTCGGGGGCACCAGGGAACGCAGGGGTGCCTGAGGAAGTCACTTCTGAGGTAACTCTTGTTTATTCCCAACCCAGATGGTAGGAGGCCAACTGGGCAAACGTCTCGACCTGCACCCCCAGGTTGAGAGTTCAGAGTATGGGGCTCACACAGGTAGGGTCCTTCTTGGACCCACACGGCGTGACCCAAACCTCAAGGAAGGGGTTGTAACTATGGCAACCACACGTGTGCTAAGTTGCTTCACTTCTGTCCAACTCTTTGGGACCCTATAGACTGTAGCCCGCCAGGCCCCTCTGTCCACAGCATTCTCCAGGCAAGAATACTGGAGTGGATTGCCCTGCCCTCCTCTAGGGGGTCTTCCCAACCCAGGGATTGAACCCATGAAGAGAGTTTTATCTTAAAAAGAAAAAAATCAACTGCCAGGATAACTTACAATTGACATGCAACCTGGATAGTGAAAAGCCAGTGGAGAAATTTGGTGACGGAAATACAGCCCTTCAACTACACAAGTCTGAAGTTGTAGGCAAAGGAGATTCATGGGTCAGACAGCTCAGGTCCCTTCCCAGGAGCCATCCGCGCTGGGGTCAGTAGGTTCGGTGTCTGTCAGCATCGCTCCATTCGCTAAAACCCTTGAAGCCTTGCCTTGTCACATCCCTTTGAGAGCTACCCTTTCCTTCCTTTTGCATTGGCTCCCTTACAATGTTAGTAAGCAATTTAAGAAGTGAATTATACTAATTTTGCTTATCCCTGAAGTGTGAAATTTTAGAAGATGGTGCCAAATGAATGATCATGTATATTTCTCAGTTCGTTCAAGCCTTTTTTTTTTTAGTTTGTTCATTCTTAATGACACTTCTCTGCTGTGTAAATTTCACTGAGCAAAATGGAAGATGAAAACAATTATAAAATTATCTAGAAGTATAGGTTTTGGATGCTGATAAGCAGAAGAAAGAAACTTTTATGGATCTGTATACGCATACTTTTCGTTCACTTAAATTCTAGGTCAGTTGTTCATTGGGCAAAGATACCAGCTAGATTATCAGCTACCACAAACTTCTGCTGATGAGATGAGACTGAAATAAAGCTGTGGCTGAAGATAAGATGGGTTCTCATCTTGCACATGCATTTGAGTCTAAAAGTACATTGATGGTGAAAATCAAATGAGGTCAAAGCTAGCCTTGAAAATTCTTTAATTATTCCACGAATAGCATCTATGGTATGATATGGGTGGGGCGTCTCTGCTAACTCAGATGGTAAAGAATCTGCCTGCAATGCAGGAGACCCAGGTTCAATCCCTGGGCCGGGAAGATCCCCTGGAGAAGGGAATGACAACCCACTCCAGTATTCTGGCCTGGAGAATCCCATGAACAGAAGAGCCTGGCATGCTGCAGTCCATGGGGTCGTATAGAGTCAGACCTGACTGAGCGACTAACGCTTTCACTTTTTCTTTCTTCATGATATGTGCACTGCATCATGTAGCCACCAACAGTTCACTGTGTAACAAACACCCCGCAATCTCCATGGAAACCAACAGTGGGCATTTAATGATGCCTCCTCTGCCTGTGGGTCTGTGGCATCTCTGCTCTGGGGCCTGGGATGGAGAGGCCTTAGCCGTCTGTCCAGCGTGCGTTCTTCCCATGCTAATGGCAGATGAGCGGGAGAAGATGCCTGAGCACGCAAGCACATTTGAAGCATCTCCTTACTGCAATGGTTACTAAAACCCGTTGGCCAAAGCCAGTCATGTGGCCAAGCCCCGACCCAAGGGGCAAGGAAGCGCCTCTCCGCAGGGCAAGGCCATGGCCAAGTGTGGCTCTCTACTGCCACGGAGTCAGGGAACAGGGCAAATCATTTGTTACCACACGTCCTTAAGGTGTAGTATCTAATTATATAAAGGACAGGTTCTCGTTCAGTCATCTGAGCAAGTGAAATCTGTGTGTGATGCCATTGCCCCATGAGGATAAGATCTTTGCTCAGCTTCCAGGTCTGTGTCCTTGTTCTCCCTGCCCTCTGATGGCCAGCGGAGCCTGTCTGTGAGAACTAACCTAGCAGCCTAGTGGCCAGCACCCACCCAGAGACCCTGTAGAGGTCCCGCCTCCCAGCCGTCATTTCTGCTGAACTTCTGGGCTCCCCATCTGCACCCACCCCTGCTCCCTGCTGCCAATCCAGCCCTCTGGTCCCCTCCTCCCCTCCCCTGACTCCCGTGGACCCCATGCTTTGGGCCTTCAGTCCTAGGTGGGACTTCAGTTTATCCCCAGGAGCTGGACAGCTCCCCTCCAGGCCTCCCAGGACCCTGGGACTCAGGGTCACCCAGAAGTGAGGTCACCTGGGGCTCAGGGTCACCCAGAAGTGAGGTCACCTGGGGCTCAGGGTCACCCAGAAGTGAGGTCACCTGGGGCTGGGGGTCACCCAGAAGTAAGGTCACCTGGGGCTGGGGGTCACCCAGAAGTAAGGTCACATGGGAGTCAGGGTCACCCAGAAGTGAGGTTACCTGGGGCTCAGGGTTACCCAGAAGTGAGGTCAGCTGGGACTCAGGGTGACCTAGAAGGGAGATTGGACAACACAGACCTGATATTTTCACTTTTCCCTAAAATGCCCAATAAGATGAAAATGTTCTAATAGTCAGAATTCATTCAGGAAAAAAGGCAGACACAAAGTGCAGTAGAACAGATTTAACTGGAGGAAGCGCACAGCAGTTGAGTAGGGCTGGAGAAGCCTGCTCCCAGAAAATCTGGTTGAGCAGGATCCCAGGGAAGCCGCGACTCTGGCTGCTGGGAGACCAAAGCCGGCGGTTCTCCCAAGGGCGTCTCAGAGTCCAGCAGCTGCTACCAGCCACTTCCGCTGCCTGCCCTCAGTGATGGCTCTTGAGGGGACCTCCCCTCTCCCTGAAACTGCAGCAAATCATCTCGGCCACTTGAAGGAGGGATTTTTTTCCCCACTGGCCACTGGAAAACCCTAACGCTGACCCATCCTGGGAAGAGAAACAGCAGGCTTTTCTCTGCCGGTGCACAGGGAGCAGGGCTGATGTTGCTTTGACACAGACTGTGTGGAAAATCCATTTTACCGCCTTCCCATATGTAAGCTTCCGCGTGGCAGCCACCCCCACACCATGGTCCTGTCCCACACCGTGCAAGTGGGCGTGTGCTCAGCCTGGTCACGGGGGTCCTGACCAAGACAGGGGATGACGTTGAAAAAAAGTCTCCAGATATTTATGTTAATTCTAGAAGACCCATTTTTATATTTATCTCAACTGAAGAAGAATACTTACAGTAGAGGGATTGTTTTAACTTGGATACTACATTTTTTTAAACTTGCTAGGGTGTTATATTACTTCAGCTGAATGCAATAGAATAGCATATTGGAGTTTTTACAAGACTCTCCTGTATGGTAAAACCTGAAAAAAGCCTCCTTAAGTTCTTCCTAAGCAGAGGAGAAAAATTCTTCTGGCATTTGTTTCTCTCCTGTCTGGTTTCTTGCTTTGGTTCACATATTATTTTATATTAAAAAAGCCTTACGCTCTAGGTGTAAATCCTACTGGCAGATCTTAGCAACCATCAACAGTAACCACTCCATCCTCTTCAGTCTTGGAAGAATCTATAAAATATATAGAATATGGAGATAATTATACATAGCTTCCCCCAAAATTCTTATAAAGTAAAACTTAAATTTGAATTCGAAGCCCCCTTTGGATCCTGGATTTTAAGCAGTTATTAATATGCTCATTCATTCAATAAGCAAACATTGAGTACATACCCTGTGCCTAGTGAAATTGTCTAGAGTCCTACCCCCTGGGTCTCTGTCTGGCAGAGGAGCTCACAGTTGGGTACCAAAAATCTCAGAATTGCCACAATTTAAATACCACCTAGCACACAAGCATTCCCCTCTCCAAACTGAGTTATCCATGTCGCCAAACAGGCTCAGCTTCCCTCAAGGAACCACCGAGGAGCTCTTTCAAACTGGCGACGAGATTACTTTTTTCCAAAACTGCAGTTACACTCAAGTCTGCAGAGAAAGCGCTACTGCCAGCAGGCGGCTCCAGCAAAGCCGTCTGATGAAGGGGATGGCTGAGCGCACTTGGGCTTGACTGAGTGCTCTTGGGTGCCCCTCTGAGTCACCTGGCTTCTCAGGGGGCGTGAGCAGGGGACCCTATTATTCAGAAGATGTGAATGCCTGCATTCTGATGATTCTGCTTTCTCAGAAACATCTTATTACATCCACTGCTTAACAAGAAGTTGACATTAATAAATGTCATAGATTGGGTTTCCCAAAATAGAGAAGGGTTTTTGTTTTTACAATAACATTACAGCCAACAGTGAAGCTGTGAGATCATAGAGCCAGAGGATTCTTCAGAGAGTCACTAGTGTGCCACCAGCAGCTGCCCAGAGAAACACAGAAGGCTGATGCTGCAAGACCCCTTGCCTTTTAGACCAGGAACTCAGGGCTCTGTGCCCCACGTGGAACTGAAGGCTGTGTGGACTCTGGTTCTGGGCTGCTCAGATGACTGACTCCATTACAGAACCCCACAGCACAGAGATAGTCAGGGCTCAAAGATCTTGAGAAGAAATGATTTCCCCATCATTCCTCCTTCGCTGATTAACTGTTACTGACTGCAAATCTGCTTGAAACATACCAGTCATGACGTTTTACAAATTACAGAGTGAGATGGAACACCACAATACTATCTATAGGAAAAGACACTTCAATACATACTTTTAAAAGCAAAGCTCAGAGAGAATGTTGCCAATAACTGCAATGTGAAAAGTGGCCGCTTTAATATACAAATCAGCTTACAATTGCCTGTAATCAATGATCTTAACAATATAGTTAATAGTTAGGAGCATAGGGCTCAAGTTAGGTCTGGTTTCAAGTACAGTTTCTGTTACACACCAGCTTGAAAATGTGTGCAAGTTACTTCACCTCTCTGGGCCTCAGGTTTTCGTCTATAAGATGTGGTGTCAGAATGAGAGGTAATCTACGTGAAGTCCTTAGCCTGGGGTGGCCGTGTGCTGTGTGCTCACTGAATGTTAATTAGAGGATACATAATGCAAATTAAGGGTCACTATGGGTAACCAGCAAACCTTAAGAGCTTCATTATTGTGGCCGTGACTCCAGTTGGGATTTCCAGCAGTTTTGGCATAGTTCTTGAAATGCAAGCCCCCTGCCTTCTGGATTTTTCTAAGCATGCCAGAATTCCCTCTCAGAGTCTTACATAGGAACTTCTGAAGGTTTATAAAGTTTATGTTCACTACCAACACAATTTTTTAAGTTTTTTCTGACAAAAAGGAGAAATCACGGAGCTTCAGTTCTGCGGGCACACGGAAAACTCAAAGGAGTGGAGGGCATTTTCAGTTATGAGGACGTTTGAATTGAAACAATGTCAATTCGAACGACATTAGGAGTTTGGCTAATCAAGCCAACATAAACACAAGTTGCATCTCCTGTTGGTCTCGGCACTAAGACTGCAAGGCTGGGCTGGCCAGGAATGACAGGGAGGAAACTAGATGAAGTCCGCAGACACGGCTGGTTCTGAGACTCTTTTCCAAAAGCGATGCTTCAGCCAGGGGGAGGGGCGCCTGCACGTCACAGGTGGGAAGCGGGAGAAGATGGTTCAAGGGCCGAGTCTGAACGCTGCATTGGTCCAGCCCCACCTCTTACTGGCTTTGTGACCCCGGGCTGGTCACTTAACCTTGCTAAGCCTCAGTTTTTCTAGTGGTAAAGCCAGATGTTCTTAATGTACCTGGCCCAGAGCAAAAATGACCCATAACAAATGTGGTCATTGTTGTGATTAAGAGAGAATTCAGTGAAGACCCGAAGGACTGCCAACAAAAGCCCCAGCAAACCAGGAGGCAGGAGGATGGGCTCCACCGTCCTGGGCCAGCTCCACGGGAGAAGGTGAAGACTCAGCTCCCTCTCTCCTCGTCCCTGACGTTTGCCGCAGCCCCAGCCTGTTTCAGGCTCCTGTCATCTCTCACCGGGATCTCAGTGGTCCTCTGGCCTCCTCCAGCCATCTTCAGGCCAATTTATCCTCCCTGGTGTTTTTGTTGTTTAGTTGCTAAGTCGTGCCTGACTCTGCGATCTCATGAACTGAAGCACGCCAGGGTCCTCTGTCCTTCACAATCTCCCAGAGTTTGCTCAGATTCATGCCCATTGAGTCGGTGATGCTATCTAACCATCTCGTCCACTGTCACCTGCTTCACCTCTCGCCTTCAATCTTTCCCAGCATCAGGGTCTCTTCCAATGAGTCAGCTCTTTGCATCAGGTGACCAATGACTGGAGCTTCAGCTTCAGCATCAGTCCTTCCAATGACTATTCAGGGTTGATTTCCTTTAGGATTGATTTACTTGATCTCCTTGCTGTCCAAGGGACTCAAGAGTCTTCTCCAGTCCCACAGTTCAAAAGCATCACTCCTTCGGTGCTCAGCCTTCTTTATGGTCCAACTCTCACATCTGAACATGACAACTGGGAAAACCATAGCTTTGACTAGATAGACCTTTGTCAGCAAAGTGATGTCTCTGCTTTTTAATATACTGTCCCTGATGTTACTAGACATCATTTCCTATGACCAAGTTGCAAACCCTCAGAAAATCCTTCAACAAAAGTTTTAGTAAGATCCAGCCCAGATTTCTGGGCACAACCACAGCCTTCCATGACCTGGCAAACGCTTCTATCTCCTGTCTCACATGCACCCACAGAACAAGGGAGAATCTGGAAGCCAGAGAAAGGCAAGCTGTGCTCTGCGGCTCCCCAGATGATAAGACACCTGCTGGGGGCAGAGGAAGGACTTTTACCTAAGCGTTTACCTAGGTCAGCTCTCACATGGGCCTCACAGTAAAATCACCCTGGGGACTTTCTAAAACGTGCGAAAGCCCAGACCACACCCCAGACCAATTGTAGCAGAGTCTCTGGGGGCGGGAACCAGACATCGCTATGATTAAGCTCCTCTGGTCATTCCGATCTGCAGCCAAGATTGTGGACCACAGCTATACACTCACTCTCATCTTTTATTAATCTATTTTTGAAATTAACTTTTATTGAGTATAGTTGATTTAAAATGTTGTGTTACTTTCTGCTGTGCAGCAAAGTGAATCGGTTATCCATATACATATATCCACTCTTTTTAAAGATTCTTTTCCCATGTAGGTCATTACAGGGTATTGCGTAGAGTTCCCTGTGCTCTATAATAGGCCCTTACTGGTTATCTGTTTCACCTATAGTGGTGTATATGGAATGTGTGAGAATGGCATCATTCTCATCTTTTAAAGAAAGGAGTCTTCTCTCTTATTTGAAGTCCAAATACATCAACCTCAAATTTTTTAAGATCAGCCACCTGCTAATCGCTGCTCCCTTTTGGAAGGAGCAGTGCCCAATTTTGGGAAGTTCATGTCAGGGTGGTGAAGAAGCGTGATCAAATCAGGAGCTGGGAGGTCGGCCAGGTTCCTGCCAGGCCTGTGGTTTTATGAAAACCCTCCTGAATGTCAAGAAGCAGGGGCTCTTGTGGCCTGGGCAGCTCCGTGGACAGCCCAGTCCCGTCCAGCTTGGCTCAGCAGGACCTGCGAGGGGACGGAGGAGGTGACTCAGGGCTGCCCTCTCCCCAACAGCAGGACTGGGCTGCAACCTTTTGCGAGAGGACAGGTCAAAATAGCAGCAGCACTTGAGGAACAGCTCAGCAATCTCCGCTTCTGAACCATCCGATTACGTAATTGAGGGTTAGTGATCCGAGAAGGGCGGGTACTAATCACTGGTCATCTGGTGCATGTCCTGGGCTGGGTGCTCTAAGGGGGTCTCATTCAGTCCTCGCCGGGACCCGGTGAGGCCGCTGTGTCATCCTCTTTGTGTGCACCAGTGATGGCGAGAGAATGGGCAAACAGCAGAGATGTGATGAATCCTGGCGCCTGTGCGTAGAAGGCACGCTGTGCGCATTTGCTGGTTGGCTCCCCACCTTGCCTGCCCCTGGCTCCAGCCCAACTCGGACAGTGAGGCGTGGACTTCTCCAAGAGCCAGCACGCTCCTGGCTGCATCCTGGGGCTCGGGTGAGGATGTGGAGATGGTGACAGCAGAGCCTGACGCAGACCTTCTTCCTCCTCAGCCCTTTCGTTGGCTCCTTCTCTCTTCCCAAGTTCTTAACGTCGGGGTGCAGTGGGGCCCAGTCCCGCATCCTCTTCTTGGTCTAGGCGTCTTTTGCCTTCAGATCCACACGTGTACTGATCCTTCCACTTTACGTCTCCAGGCCAGGGCTCCTGAACCCCAGACTGTGCTCTGCCTACCCTGGACACACTGTCTCCCTTGGGCACCTAATAAACCTCTCAGATCCACGTGCAGGACAACTGACCTCCCCTCTGACACTATCCCCGCCTGCAACCTTCCCCATCTCAGCTGATGGCAACTCCAGCCTTAGAGGTGTTCAGTCTCAGGAATCTGGACTCCGCTTTCTTTCACCTGCTTTGACCTACCTGAGTCCAGACCCCAAACCTATGAATTTCCCGTCCTCATCTCCCCTACTCAGATGGGCAAAGTCATGTTCTCCATGACCGCAGCCAGGCTAACAACGGTAGCTTTGCTCGACAGCAGCATTCCTGGTCGTCTTTTGAGATGCACATGATCTACAAGATGAGTATCGTTTTGTGAAAGAAGCTTCAGTTTCACATGTGCCCATGCGTAGTCTGCGTTTACTGGTAAGTAACATGAAATGTATTGCAACTGTGAGCGACAGTAAAAATTTTTGAAAGCCAGGGGTTAGTTGCTGTCTTCCTCTTCTAGAACACATTTTCTCTTCTCTGCCTTAAAAACAAAAAAAAAAGTAAGTGAGATTAAGCTACAAAGTTCAGTAAGTTGGGGTATTACATGCTCTTTGACTTAATGAAATTTTCAGTTTATGATGAGTTTACAAGGCCATAATCCCATCATATGTTGAGGAAGAGCTGTGTTTGACTTTGTCTGGGCTGACTCGGCAGAGAACAGCTGATAAAAGTTGTGTTCATTTTCCATTGCTCCCATAACAAACGACCACACACCTAGTAACGGCAACAGCATCGGTTTCTCGTCTCCAGGTCTGTAAGTCAGAAGGCCAGCACGGGCCTCACCAGGTGAAAACCAACGTGTGGGCAGGTTGCACTCCTTTCTGGCAGGTCGGGGTAAGTCCGTTTCCTGCTCAGTCAGGTTGTTGGTAAAGTCAGTTCCTTGCGATTGTGGAACCAGGGTCCCTGTTTCCTTGCCGACTGTGAGCTGAGGGCCGTCCCCAGCTTTTAGGGGCCACTGCAGCTCCTGACCTGGGGCCCCTTCCTTCACCCTCAGCTCCTGCAGCCCTCACGCTCTGAGTGTCTCCGCCTTCCTTCCCGTCTCTTTGACAGCAGCTGGGACATGTTCTCCACTTAGAGGGACATTTTTGGACCCACGTGCATCACCCAAGGTTCTCAGTCTCTCTCTCAGTCTTTGACCTCGTCTGCAAAGTGAAGTCCACGTTCCAGGGACTAGGAGGCAGTCATCACCGAGGGACCACGGTTTTGCCTTCTCAGAAGCGTTCATTTGATTTAGGTGTGCTGGGCGTTGAAGAGATTTTCTTTAGCCACTTGAGCTTTTCCGTGAACAAAAAAAATCCTCGTAAAGCCTCCAGCCTTACACTTCTGATATTTCAGAGCTGCAGCTGTTGGCATTTCTTGGAGGACGCCTTTATGTTTTAGTAAACTCTCAGAGAACATTATTACCCTCCCCCGAGCTTACACACAGCCCCAATACCATTATTTTATTTCTCACATTGCTTTTGGCCTCAGCGTCATCTACTGCAATGCAACTTGCTTTTCCTTGTTGTATATGTTTATTCTCTTTCTGTTAGGTCCTTGGGAGAGGGCCCAGATGATAAAATTTTCCCTATTTTTCCAGAAGGAAAAGAAGTCTCCAGGAAAGAGAAAGCGCTGTCTCAATTGCCTTCTATTTTGTTTTCGTGGATTTTCAGATTTTTATATAGTCCTTGCATCTTGATTTTTCCTTAAGGATTTATTTTAACAGAACTGTTGGTGCAATTTCCTTGCATCTTCACTTCATGTCATGAATATAACCATAGATTTTCTTTCTTAAAAATTCAACAAGAAACATATCTAACATGTTTATAATTACTGGATTTTTGCACAGTTTATATAATCCAGCCATTAAGAAACCAAAACGACTGGGCTCCAAAACAGCTGAGTTGATAAATACATCGATAATCTGACCAATTTGGGATTAGGTAATATCCAGATGTTTTAAGAGCTGACATTAAAGAAAGGAAAAAATATCCCATCTTCATCAATTTAGTGAATCAATAGATCCTAAATTTTAGTTGCCATTTCTGGCCATGTCATAAATTTACCCACGGTGTTGTCTCATTTTTACATTTGAGAACAAGTCAATGAAGTTTTTTAAATAGGAAAATGTTTAAACTATAATATAAGGTGAATAAAAGACTACAAAACAATTCATACAGTCCCAACCTTTGTGTCAATTCTGGCATGATCAAAAAGCACTAGAGTGTTATGCCATGCAATCAGCATAAAAACACAAGAAAGATGAACTAGACACCATTCAGTTATACTGTCAGTATCTGAATAGTCAATCAGAAGTAAGCTCTCTACATATAACTTTGGGTGAAAGCCTTCTTACGGTGCTTTATATGTTGAAATTCCATTGTCAGCTGATGAGAAAATAAGTATTTAGTATTTCAAGAGTAAACCCTGCATTTCTAATGATTCCTTTGGAAACTCTTAATTTCACATATGAAAATGATTATAAAAAGCTTTCCAATTAACCAAGCTGGTGTGCCATGAAATTTGAGGAGGCTAAAGGGTTTGATCCCTGGGTTGGGAAGATCCCTTGGAGGAGGGCAGGGCAACCCACTCCAGTATTCTTGCCTGGAGAATCCCCATGGACAGAGGAGCCTGGCGGGCTGCAGTGCGTGGGGTCGCACAGAACTGGAAATGACTGAGTGACTAAGCACAGCAGGAAGAGACGTGGCAAGTGGCTGCAGACACGATCCTAGATGGGTCTGGCTCAGAGAAATGAGTACGAGGGGACCGTTTAGTCTTCTCATCTGAGGTTGTTGACGTTTTTCTTTGCTGGGACCTCCAAGGCGATGATAATCCCTAATTAGAGACTCACTAATCATGCAAAGGTTTATCACAGAGAAAAAAAATAAGAGTAAATTACTGCCCACAAGAGAGGAATTTGGGAACCACAGGATGGTAGCAATGCTTGACACTGATAGATCACTCCAGAAAGGAAGTTTATAAAGTCTTAACAGCTCATAAAAATCAATGTGTTCTCCATAGAAAGAACAGGAAAGAGATGACTGTCACAAGGCTGTTTTTTTTTTCCTTTTTTTGCCTCCTTTAAGATATCTGAATCATCAGATTTCCCATATTACTAACTTACACCGCATGAGGCAGTCATCCTTTGATGGCAGAGCGCCAAAACATTCTTAGAAAGTGGTTTGGAAGGGAGGGGAGTAAGTGCTTTCTCGATCTGGGCTTGGAGTTCTGCTAAGAGCCACCACGTCTAGGACTCTACTGACACGCTCCCCTCTGACTCCCTGCGAGATGGTTCTAAGGAGTGGACGGGGAACATGAGGCAACAAAGCCCTCAGTGCACCGTGAGTTTACAAGTCACTTAAAGTAGCATGCATGCTCACAGAGGGACATGGGCACGGAGATATTGAGCTGTTTGTTGACTCATTCATTCTTTGATTCGTGATCATTGGTTACATGCACTCAGCAGTCAGTACTGAGTTTCTTCTCTATGCCAAGGTCCTAGCCAAGACTGTAGGTACAGAAACATATATGAGAGATATGCTCTGCTTATAAGAACCACCAGGCAGGCCCTAGCTGCCTGAATTCATTCATTCAAGGCACGCTGCTACTGCTGCTAAGTCGCTTCAGTTGTGTCCGACTCTGCGACCCCAGAGACGACGGCCCACCAGGCTCCCCCATCCCTGGGATTCTCCAGGCAAGAACACTGGAGTGGGTTGCCGTTTCCTTCTCCAATGCATGAAAGTGAAAAGTGAAAGTGGAGTCGCTCAGTCTTGTCTGACTCTTCGAGACCCCATGGACTGCAGCCTACCAGGCTCCCCTGCCCATGGGATTCTCCAGGCAAGAGTACTGGAGTGGGGTGCCATTGCCTTCTCCACATTCAAGGCATATTGATTGTCTACTCTAGATTAGGCAATGTTCTAAGAAGCTTCTCTTCTAGTTGGAGTGATTGTTCTTCAGTCACCAAGACGTGTCAGACTCTTTGCGACCCCATGGGCTGTAGCCTGCCAGGTTCCTCTGTCCATAGAATTCTCTAGGCAAGGACACTGGAGTGGTTGTAATTTACTTCCCCAGGAGTTGGGATAAATAGTCAGCAATTAAACAAGTTAAAAAGGGTGTTCCACTTCGCAAAGAAAATGAACCTAGTATATGAGATATGTTGTCATGTTATTTGTCCAAATGGAGCTTAAAATACATTATCTCTGGAGACATTTTAAGCAAGACGTTAATGTCAACCTATAAAACCTTTTCAGCTTGGGGCCTCTGGGGCAGAGAAATTGTGGTGAGGTCAGAGAATAAGGCAGATGCTGGGCCAAGTAGGGACAGGCCTATTATAGAAACAGCAAGTGGAAATTCAAACCCTGAAGGGTCCTCCCATCTCTTTGCTTCCCTTCCCTGTAGCAGACATACATCTGTGACTTGGTATTTTTCACCCCGTTTCGTAATGTTGCACCTGCTCAGAAATCAGTCTCAGCAGTGCGGAGCCAGCTCCTTTTCATACTGACAGCGGTATTATAAAAAGACCCTAAGGAGAGGACTACCGCCTGCAATGCATGAGACACAGGAGTTTCAGGTTCATTCCCTGGGTTGAGAAGATCCCCTGGAGGAGGAAATGGCAGCCTATTCTAGTATTCTTGTCTGGGAAATCCCATGGACAGACGTGTCTGGCAGGCTATAGTCCATGGACTTGTAAAGAGTTGGACACGACTGAGCAACTCGGCACACAACGAGAGGATTACAGAGAGAGGGGCAAAACCCAAGGAGGCTACTTTTGTATAAGTGAGTGTGAGCTTGGGAGTTACCCCCTCTCTGAGTTGGGTGTTCAGAGGGAAGACGTGTCCTTTGCATGAGCAGAGATGGTGCCTGCCTGCTGGGGTGCAAGTCTGCAGCTGAGATGGTTGCTTTGTTGCAGCTCCACCCTTGCAAAGGAAGAACCACGTATTCTTTAAAACATGCCGTTCATTCTGAGAAGATCTTTTGTGTATTAATTCTTCTTTCCATGTACCTCCATTCATAAGCACACAGCTGCATGGCTATCAAAAAATAGGTTTATAAAATGATTAATTTTCTATAAGCTACATGAAAATCAATCCCTTTCATTACAGTCAAAGCTAATGGAAAAGAATATAAAAAAGAATGTGGTTATGTATAATGGAGTCACTTTCCTGTGTAGCAGAAATTAACACAGCAATGTGAAGCAACTATACTTCAGTTTTTAAAAAAAGCTCATGTAATTCTCTATGTTGCCCTGTTGCTGATTTCTGTTTGAATGCCCCTCTTGGCAGTCAGAAATTGGATCCATTTTGGTTCACCTTGAACAGTGCAACCCGGCACACAAGGACGCTCTGAAGTACTCGGTGGTAGCTGCTGGGCACAGTGAGGCCTGCCCTTCCGCCCTGCATGAGCCGCTGATGTAGGTTCAGAAGCATCTGTGCTTCTGGTGTTGGACTCAGAGGGACTCAGGTGCTGCGGGTCTGCCATCTAAACTCGTTTGGGAATACACACCTTCCACTACTGCCTCCCTCCTTTTAAAGCATACCAAGTAGAGCCAGTGTGCAGCCCCCACGAAAGAAAGAGCATCTTCAGAAGATGAGGGTGGGAGGGTCTGGTGTTACCACGTGATGCCCTCTGTTCTCCTCTCCCTTCTGCCTGGAATCGCTCAAGGTATGACGACCCTGTCACTTGTTACTTCAAAATGGTGCAAGTCACTGGCTGTTTACAAACAAGAAAAATTCATGTTGTACACCTGGATGTAACATAATGTTGTATATATCAATTATATCTCACTTTTAAAAATGAGATTAAATCCTCAAAATGTGAAAAGAAATAAAGTTGCCCCAGATGCTGGAATAAAGTTTCTGAGGATCCCATCTCTTCCTCTTCTCTGCCCCTTTAGCAGAGGAACTGAAGTGAGCCTGTTGAAATGATGAGGTTTTTGGAAGCTGGATGGAAACAACCCCCTAAGTGTAGTGTTCTTCTGACTGGAGTCTCGTCACTGCCCAAGCACACGGCTCTCTGTTTTACAAGCCCTCCCTGGGTACCAGTTACTAACCATCTCCAGATTTGGATTGGATATTTCCAGACTCAAAAAGCTCTGAGAGACCCGGATCTTTCCATAACCATGGTCTTTCTAATTCTAAAGGAGTTCATGGGCTGCACTGTAGTAGAGAGAACATTTGTACCAGCTGGGTGAAAGTTTGGCCCTAAAGCTCAGGGGTTGAGCTTTGACAGGCCTTGACTTTTGTTCCTTTCAACATTATTATTATTTCATATTTATTATTTTATAATATTTATATTTCAATATTATTATAATTTAATATTATTATTTTGAACACTCTGGGCATAGGCACAAGCAGTGATGAGTAGCCCTCGCATTTTAGGCAAGCTGATGGAAGCACAAAGGACAGTGCCGTGGAATCTCTGAACCAGGCGACCATGTTGGGACCCTGCCTCTGCGAGTCACTGTCTGTGGGACTTAATTCCCCTGGGACTGAGCTTGCTCCCCTGCAGAATGGACCCCACTAGGACTGACCTTGTGCAGATGTGTAGCGGGTAAATGAGTTAACGACTGTAAAGTAGTTAGAACAGTGCCTGCCCTGTATTTTGTGCTCCGTGTGTTAGCTCTTCTTGTTAGATATGCTCTCCTACAATTAATAAAAAGGTCTTTGATGTGGTAGCACTTTAGAAGAACTTAGAATTTTGACCCTATTGCTACTGAACAATGTCTCTTTTTTAAGATTTTTTTTAAGTGGACCATTTAAAAAATCTTTATTGAATTTGTTAAAATATTGTTTCTGTCTTATGTTTTGGATTTTTGGCCATGCAGCATGTGGTATCTTAGCTCCCCAACCAGGGGTTGAACCTGCACCCCTGGAATTAGAAGGCTAAGTCTTAACCACTGGGCCACCAGAGAAGTCCCTGGACTCTGTCTTGGAAGGTGAATGGGGGAAGACCTGAATTTCTCTTTCTCTGTTCACAAATAGTGACCACGTGTTGGACATTTTATTTTTGAGCAAACCTTGTCAAGTACATACACCTTTATTTCCATTTTTATGCATTGTTTCCAGTGACAAATAATGCCTATGGATTCTCAACTCCTCAGCTGCCCTGTCTTTATCTTTTCTCTACAACAGGGCCAAAGGCTCACGAACTACAATTCCCAGACTCCTTTGCCTACTGCTTCCTATTTGTTTCTGCCAACGGGAGGCTCTGGCAGGAGACTGGAAGGCAGAAAGGAAAGCTTCACAGGCTCGGCTGCCACAGTGGCCACGGGCTCTGCATGGCGCTGTTTCTTCTTGGCTCCTTCAGACCTAAGCATTGCAGTGGTTTCCTCGGGTGACATCACTTCTTTCCCTCTTCCAGCCTTTCTAACACATTTTAACTATTCCCTTGTATTAAGGTACCTCTGTCTGAAACACAAGCTGATCCTAAAGGAAGTCAACCCTGAATATTCATTGAAAGGACTATTGCTGAAGCTCCAGTCCTTCAGCCCCCTGATGTGAAGAGCTGACTCATTGGAAAAGACCTTGATGCTGGGAAACATGGAGGGCAGGAGAAGAAGGATGACAGAGGATGCGGTGGTTGGATAGCATCACTGATTCAGTGGAGATGAACTTGAGCAGACTCCAGGAGATAGTGAAAGACCGAGGAACCTGGTGTGCTGCAGGCCATGGGATCGCAGAGAGGAGGACATGACTTAGCAGCTGAACAACAGCGACAATGTCTGACATACCTGGACTCCTCTTTTCTCCTGTTGGACACACTGATACTCCTAAGCTGCCTTGTGGTACCTGCTTCCTAGTTGACAGCAATCATTGTTTAAAGTACTTAGATACTTGACAGCCCAGTGGAAGCACTTTGCTATTCACTACACAATACTCGATGAAAGTCCTTTCTTTTTGAGTCTCACAAATAAAACCTATCAAGATTCACATGAACATATGGACAAACAGACACTGAAGAATAAAATGAAAGAAAATACCAAATGCATTTTATTAGCTCTCATTGCATAACAAATCATCCTCAAACAGCATCTTAGCAACAGGAATCTTTTATCATCCTTCATGGTTTCTCTGGGTATGGGGTTTGAGAGCAGCTTGACTGGCTGGTCCTGGCTTGAGGTCTCCATGGAGGCGTAGTCAGAGATCAGCTGGGGCTGCAGCCATGTGAAGTTAAGACTGTGGCTGGAGGACCTGCTTCCCAGGGACTGCCTCATGTGGCTGGCGAGTCAGTGCTGGGGGCTGGGGGGAGGATGCCATTCCTTTTGATGTGGACTTCTCCACAAGGATGCTTGAGTGGCCTCATGGCATGACAGCTGGCTTCCCCCAAAGAAAGTGATCTGAGAGATGGAGGAGGAAGCTGCAAGGCCTTTCCTGACCTAGCTTTGGAAGCCATGCATCATTACTCCATTGATATTCTACTGGTCACACGAGGCCAGCCTTGGTTCATTGTGCAAAGTGACTACACACTACACACAGGCATGTAGTCCGGCAGTCAGAGATCCCTGGACGTCATCCTAGAGGCTGGCCGCTGCATGCACGGTCGTCATCCACACTTGAGGGGATAAGCTCATAATTTGGGTGAAGGGGAAGCATAGAGATTTCTCTTTTTCATCAAACAAGGAAGCAGGAACATTACTGATTTCAAGAGTTCCTTGGATGAGAGGGAGGGGATGAAGGGAAGAACATGAGACTCTTATGTCCCCCTGTAGCACATGAGAGAACATAAAAGCTAATGAAATGTGTAGGAAGTTGTTCTGAGAAGCATGGAAAGGATATTCCAAGGAGGAATTGCTTCTTTTCTCTTTCTTATTGTTTAGTCACCAAATCATGTCTGACTCTTTTGAGACCCTATGGATTGTAGCCTGCCAGGCTCCTCTATGTTTCCCAGGCAAGAATATTGATGTGGTTTGCCATTTCCTTCTCCAAGGGATCTTTCCAACCCAGGAATTGGACCAGCATCTCCTGCATTACAGGCAGACTTTTTTTTTTTTTTTAACCACTGAGCAACCAGGGAAGCCCTTTCTCTTTCTACTCTGTTTTAGCTATTTTTCATTCATTTCACTTTATCCGCATTGCTATGGGAATGTCTGTTCCTTTGATTCTAATCACTGGATGGACTTTGTTGCATGTCCAAGAGTTTTATGTCTCTCTTCTCACAAGGATGAACACCCAGGTTGCCAGAGAAGTTTCTGAGGGAGAAAAGGCATTAACAAGAAGCATCTCAGATGGACTGACAGCAACAATACCTTTCTTTATCCTTCCAAGATTATGGTGTACAACTACATGTGTGTGAGGCAGCAGGGGTTGGAAATGTTCTTTCCTCCCTAAAAATTTGTGCCCGGTGCAGTGCTAGGCATCGTGGGAGATGCAAAGATGATTGAGACACAGTCCCTGACCTCAGGAAACTTCTGGTTTAAAGACAAAGCTGATCAGCAGACAGCTAATTCCAGTACAAAATTAAGAACAGGCAGAAGTCAACAGAGGGGATACCCAGTAATTCTGACCAGGGGGTCAGAGAAGGATTCATGAAAGATGGAGCCTGAAGGAGTCTTGAAGAGCAGGCTACCCATGGGTGGAGGGAGGTGATGGGGGAACTAAGTGAGCAAAGAGTGCAGCTGGGGGACAGCTCAGGGGGAGCACGGAGTCCCAAGCGGCTGCAGGGCACGGGTGGAGGGCTGTGGACGGGCAGGAGTCTGGCCAGATGAGAGGGACCAGATCCTGGGTGCCATGCAGGGAGCCTGAATCATTGGGTAATGATTCAGCAAGGGGAAGGAAGTGAAGCTTCCTGAGAAAGGAAATAACGTGATCACAATCACGCAGAAAGAAGAGAATCATGCAGAAAGAAGAGAATTCAAGATACACTGAGACCAAAATGCGTATTACTGGCTGGAGAAACGCCGGTGATTTTAATTTTCCCCTTTTGGGTCACCTGCGGTTGCTAATTTTCCTACAGTGAGTGTGGATTCTTGCTAAATTTTAAAATAGGATACATAAAATAATTTTTATATGGCTAAATGCAAATAGGGTGGAGGAAGGAGGACAAGGAGAAGGACGTTCTGTAGTTGAAAGGAGAGAAGCTGGAGGCGGGGCTGAGCGGAGAGGGGCGGGGCTGGGAGGGGCCTTTGGGGCGGGGCTGCGAGGGGCAGGGCTGTGAGGGGCGGGACTGGGCTGTGAGGGGCGGGGCTGTGAGGGCGGGACTGGCAGAGCGGGAAGGAACGCTCGAGTCTTTCCCACCTTTTTTCCAATGTGTCCTTTGTGGGCTGGGCTTTGCTCCAGGAGGTGGATGGAGAAACGGGTCGGTAGTGGGGGGACAGAAGGATGGAAAGGGGGGGGGTATCTTTTAGGCTACCGGAGACTTGTGTAAGTTGTAAGCTGAAGAAAAGGAGCATCTGGAGAATGAGATACAAAATGGCAGAGACAATTTAGGGCCTAAGAGGCAGGATCCTAGAGCAAATTAGAGTGAATAAGGTCAGTTTCCCAAGTGCAGTGTGAATGTGTGTGTGTGTTTGTATCTCCCTCTTAGAGAGGATGCATATGAAGCAGAGAATTTAGGGATAAGAGACTGTGTCATTATGAATTTTGGATTTGAATACTCATGTATAGCAATCCCTGAAAACAAAGATTTGAGCCGTTTATTTCCTGCCATTTATAAAAGTGGCAAGGGCTATTCAGAAAGGGGAAAAACTATACAACACAGCCAATAAGCAAAGCGACTGAGGACATGCAGGTGGCTCTCTCATTTAGTTCATAAGAGCAGGAAATAGTGCAGAAGCCCGGCAGGAGAACAGGTCCGCAGGAAAAGGCACTGGGCCGAGGCTGCTCGCGAAAGGCGGCCAGTGTGCTCGGTGCGGGCGTGGAGACCACGCGCTGGGCAGAGAGAACGCCCAGAGGCTGGTTGGCACACAGGCAGGGACGCTCACCGCTCCTGGTGGAGTTGGCATTGACGAATGTGCGGCTCACACTCCGAGATTCTCTTTGTCCCTTTCGAGGTTGCCTGTTTTGAAGAATTTGTGTTTTGTCAGAGTTAAATGAACCGGTTTGCTTGGGATTTCCGTCCTGCCTGAGGGAGGCGCAGTTCCCCAGCCCGGGGAGGGACGGGGGAAAAGGAGGGTCCCAGAGCCATTTCTCACTGTCACGCCCGGAAGCGCCACAGACCCTCTGAGGCCCGGGAGAGATGAGGCCCGCGGACAGGAGCCTTGGGCCACTCCGCCTGTCCATCAGCCTGAGCTAACAACCCGCCCGGCCTGCCGCTCTGGTTTGCTTGCCTCGTCTCGCTTCCTTCTTAATCAAGAGGAGACTCCCGCAGTGGTGTCTTGATGTCAACAAACCAATTTGTGACTTGATTAACCCAGATGGACAAGTGTGTCCTTTTCTCTCCTCTCCTCTTTAGCAGGTTTCTCTCCATGTGGAAGGCAGTGCCTGCCTGTGGCCGCGTGGCTTTGCTTTTCCCCGTGTTTCTTTTACTCACTTCCCATTCTAGACTCCCAGGGCAAGGGACTCATTCCAGGAATTCCACAGAAATTGGACCCATTTTGGCCTTCCCTTGTGGCTCAGCTGGTAAAGAATCCGCCTGCAATGCTGGAGACCTGGGTTCGATCCCTGGGTTGGGAAGACCCCCTGGAGAAGGGAAAGTCTACCCCCTCCAGTATTCTGGCCTGGAGAATTCCATGGACTGTATAGTCCACGGGGTCGCAAAGAGTCAGACAGGACTGAGTGACTTTCACTTCCATCCACTTCCTTCTGTCCTCTAGGTCACATACAAAGTTGGAAACGCTACCCATTAAAAAAGAAAAAAAATCATCCCAACACCTGATTTTTCCAGGTGGTAAGGTGTGTGGCTAAAATTAGATGCTGTGATTTATCAAGAGAATAACCACCTGGTGATACGTTCATTTCACTGAAGTCCTATCAAACCATCTATCTCCGTACGTGAACTTCTCATACCTGAGCAGGCCTGTGAGTGACTGGTACAGAAACTAGTAACTCACAGGCCTGTCTCCGAAATTCCTGGAGGAAAAGAAGGCTTTTGCAGCTAAAAGGGACACAAAACGGAGGAGAAGATAAAGCTTCTATGCCAACACGTGGTAAAATGTCAGCACAAGGTTTTGATTGCTTGTCCTTTGAAACTTGGTCCCTGAAGTCTCCTTTCCTTCCCATGCGCCACTTCAGCCAGGCCGCCACCATCCCATCCCCATGGACCCCCAAAACTCAGAGAAGGGCCCTGAGCAGATCCCAGCAAGGGTTCTCTGGATACCTGTAACATAAAAAATCAGATTTGTGTTGGATGGGAGGGGAGTTTGGGGGAGAATGGATACATGTGTACATATGGCTGAGTCCCTTGCTGTTCAGCTGAAACTATCATTGTGAATCGACAATGCAAATAAAAAATTTAAATAAAATCCCCCCAAATTAGAATTTGTCTGGCTTTTCTGTTTGCAGCTGTGACATATTACCATAAACTTGGTGGCTTAAGCAATGCAAATCTCTAATCTCAGAGTTAGTGCTGAGGGCCAGAATTCTGGCATGGATTTCACTGGTCTAACCTCACCGGGCTGCATGAGTTTCTGAAGATTCCAGGCAAAAATCTGTTTCCTTGCCTTCTCCACTTTCCAGAGGCTGCTCAGATTCCTTGGATTGTGGGCACCTTCCTCCAACCTCGAAGTCAGCAAAGGTAAGTGGAGGCCTTCCTACATCCCCTGACCCTGCCCTCTTCTACTTAAAAGAACCCTCATGATAATATTGGGTCCTCAGGGGCAACCCAGGCTAACCTCCCTATTTTGAGGTCAACCCATTAGCAACCTACCTCGATCTGCAGCGTTTGCTTTCTTCTGCCATGTTACTAACAGTCACAGGATCCAAGGATTAGAACTCTTTTCAACGTCATTATTCTCGCTATCATAGAACTCCTGTTTCTTTCTTTCTTTTTCACTTGTGCTATCTATCTCGCTTTTGGCTCAAAATAGTAATAGAAACAGCAAAATGAAGTCTTAAAACAGGTTCCCGAAACAGATGAATGCTCACATTTCAGCTCTGCCTGCTGATTTGGGGCCAATTTCTAACCTCTCTTTAAACCTGTTCCTCATCTGTAAAGTGAGGAGAATGCAATCTCCTACAGAAATTAGTGCAAATATGGGATGATGTTGGCAAAGCTTTAGCATAATGGTTAGCGTGTATTATGTGCTCCTTGAAAGTAAGTTAGATTTTTTAAGGAGCGAAACAGAGTAAGTGGGGAAGAGACAAGAGACAGTGTAATCCAGGTCTCTGTAGCCCCCATCCTGGTTTGCTCCCAGTTGGCCTCATCGGATGGAAAAGAGTTCAGCTGTCATTTGGGGGACGCCTCCCTTCCTCTCTCTCCCCGCCATACAGGCCAGGAGCTCCAGCCGTGGTACTGGCCTATGGATCCTAATGGCATGCCTTAGTGGAAGTGGCCAAGTCCCCACTCCACCTGCCCTTGGTCCCTAGCCAAGGACAGCAGGATCCACACCCTCGGCTCCAGGGGGTGTGCCTATTAGATTAGAGAGAAAGTCTGGGGTTTCAGGAATAACTAGGCCTGACTCTGCCCTTGAGGGAGGAGGACAGAAAGTTTAGCTGGACCTTCGCCACCAGCTGGGTGATGGTGGTGGTGGTGGTAATCAAGGCTGAGGGGGCCCAGAGCACCCGATGCAGAGCTGCGAAGTGTGGCCTCCAGAAAGCCACCAGTCACCTACTGTACGGACAGACCCAGGAAAGTGTTAACATATAGTGTTGATGAGGATGTGGGCAAACGAGCCATATACTCTTTGGGAATGTAATCCAACATTAAAAAGATTAAAAGGACATACACATTTAAAAATAAAAATAAACACATATACATACCTTCTTGTTCAGCAATCCAAATTTGGGGGGATCTGATCTACTGAAGAAATAAGAATACTAGTAAACAACATTGTTTCAACAGGAACCTTTAATACAAGCCTGAATGTCCATTGATGGATGGAAATAAATTGTACTATGGTTGTCTAAGAAACATTGTATAACTATTTAAAAGAAGGTTTAGCTGTTGATCTTGAAGGATTAGTGGAAGAGAAGTATATCATAATTCTGTAAAAGTGAAAAAAAAGCCCACCTCCATATGAGTATATGTCAGGATGTGTTTTCACGAGCTGGGGAGAGGTGTATGAGAATACACATGTTTGTTAACATTAGTGCAGGGTGGGTTAATATTCTTGGCTCTGTGTAGCACTGTATCACATGGCTGATTACAAGGAACGAATTCCTTTTTCTGGTTTAATTTTGAGAGAGTGGTTTGATATAAATGGCGGGGGGCAGGAGTGAAGATGGGGAGGGGAGCTGTGGAGGAGGCTTCTGGAGCAGGCCCTTTAGTGCTGTGAGAACTAGGGACCCCAGACTGAGGTTGGAAAGCAGTGAGGGACAGGGGGCTGGCCTGGGCTCCCATGCCAGGTTGGGTGGGTAGGGTCTAGGGACACAGACCCTGTCCAGAGGCTGACAACTCAGGAAGCTTATTTAGAGCTTCCTGAGAAGACCAGCACAGGCTGGAGCACTGGGCAGCCTGTAGCAAGAGGAAATTAAGTTGCCGGCCTGGAGAGGAAGGGGCTTCCCAGGTGGCTCAGTGGAAAAGAACATGCCTGCCAGCGCAGGAGATGTGGGTTGGATCCCTGGGTTGAGAAGGTCCCCTGGAGAAGGAAACGGCAACCCACTCCAGTACTCTTGCCTGGGAAACCCCGTGGACAGAGGAGCCTGGCGGGCTGCAGTCCACGAAGTCACAAAGCATTAGACATGACTGAGCGCACACATGTGCACACACACACACACACAGCTCTATAAAGGAAGTGTGCCTCACAGTATTAAAGGTCATGATGAAGCTCTCCACTCCAGATTATTTTAAAGAATTCATTAAGACCATGGGGTTAAGCCTGTGTGGAGGCAGGAGTCAACAAGAATAATAACATCTAACAGTAGGTAAGTGGCGTGTAGCAGGAAAGTGCTTCATCTGTAGCACATTTGAGACAAAGGACAACCTCATGAGGCAGGAATGACCATCTCCAAGGAAAGTGAGGTCTGGAGGGGGTAAGGAATCCAGCCTTGGTTATGTGGCCAGCGACAGAGTTCTTCTAGCTCCCTGAAGGCATGTCCTTCCAGGGTGAGGATCTGGATGCAGGGTTTACACGCCTCCTTGTCCCTGTCCTTCCTTCCCCGCACCAGGGCTGAGTGGGCGACATTGCCTTAGTCCGGCTAGGCAGCACGGCTCCCGGTTTCTTTCTTTCTTTCTTCCTGGCTCATTCTATTTATTTTTTAAAATTTCGTTTTGTTGACGTAGTGTTGATTTATAATGTTGTGTTACTGGTGTACAGTGAAGTGATTCAGATATATGCGTATGTGTGCATATATTCATTAGCATAACTTTCCACAATGGTTTATCACCGGACACTGAATAGAGTTTCCTGTGCCGTACAGCAGGACCTTGTTGTTTATCCATCCTGTATGTAGTAGTTTGCATCTGCTCATCCCAAACCTCCAGTCCACCTCCCCACCCCCGCCCCCCCCACCCCACCCCACCCCCCCCCACCCCACCCCACCCTCCCTCCTTGGCAATCACAAGTCCCCTCTACGGGCCCATTTTTTTTTCATTCCGGCATTTGGGTTTGGTACCCAGGCTGCCATGGTCCCAGGAGATGCTGTTCTTCTTCCAGGAAAGCTCTGAACTACATCATTGCATAGCTCCTGCCACACAGGCCTCGGCAGGCGTGGGCAGTGGCCGCCAGTGACTCCTGGGAGAGGCCCACGGTCATTGTGCGCGTGGCTCCCGCCGCCCACTCTGTTTTCACACCCGGGCAGAGGGGTGAGGCCACAGTCCTTTGATCTCCTTTGGTGGGTGTTGGGAAGGAAGGGAGGGGTGGCCGGGAGCCCTCCCTCAGGTCCCAGGGGACAGGGTGGGGGACTGTTTCAGAGTGTGGACCCCTCAGGTGCCCAGCTGGTCCTGCCAGGATGGAGCCCCTTGTGGGGAGCAGGGAGTGGGACAGAGAAAGGAGGGCTGAAGACCTTCCAGAAGCAACTCTGCTAGGCTTGGAGGGAGTTTGGGGAGGGAGAAAAGGCCTCTCTGTCTTCGCCATCCATCCATCGAACTCTGGACTCCCGG
Source organism: Oryx dammah (assembly GCF_014754425.2). NCBI lineage: Eukaryota > Metazoa > Chordata > Mammalia > Artiodactyla > Bovidae > Oryx > Oryx dammah. Next base: position 3,193,050 of record NW_024070195.1, read on the forward strand.
TGCTTGCGCTCAGCCTGCCCCGCATCGCCCCCCACCACCCGCACCACCTGCGGGGCGACTCGCCTCTCCCGCCCAGAATCCGTCAGAGTGAAAGGATTTCCAGATACACAGAAAGAAAATCTCCGTGGGGAGCCTCGTGCAGATTCGCTTTTCGGGGAGGTTCCTGAATGAGAACAGACCGCAGGCTCATCTGTACCCCCGCCTCTGGCCCACATCTCTGGGGTCTCCAGCCCAAGGCGACTGCCTCCCTCCAGCCCCTCCACTCTCCCTACTCCTGGATCAGGTTTCCCGGTCTCTCTCCCAGGCCTGAGCCCTCATTTTGCATGCCCTCGGCCTTCTCCTTCCCTTGCGCTTCTCCTCTGCGCCCGCCATACAGCCACCTCCCAAGGGCTCGGGGCTGAGCGGGGACTCTGGAGCGGGCCTCTCTGAGTTTTCCCTGAAGATAACCAAGCATCACACTCAGGTGGGCGGACTCCTGTGTCTTGAGTCTACTTGGGCAGGCGGTGGAGGGTAGGAGGCCCCTTCCCCGTCCCAGGTCCTCCAGGGCTGGCAGCTAGCATGCGTGTAGTGCAGTACCGGGCCCAGGTGGTCGGCACCGTAGACCCCATCCCCTTCCTGCTTGATCGTCACTCCTCACCCCCGCCCACCCCCTCTCCGCCTTTGGACTGACTTGCGGCTCACCTTGGTTAATACCTCCGTGAGCTGGGATCAGGGCTTACCCCGATGCTGCTTAAAAAAAAAAACAAAAACGGTAACACCAGCTGACATATGGAGATGTCATCCTGGTTAAACAAATTACAGTCTAAGACGTCGTGATAATAACTGAACTATCACCGCAACTAGAAGGAGCAGCCTCTAACCCGCCAGGTGCGCCTCGCGAACCTGGGCTCCATCCAGGAGCACATGAGGATGGGCCCGGGGCCTGAGACAAGGCGAGGGAGCCCCTACGCGGCAGCCAGCTTTCGGGAGACTCCCTGGGACGATCTGAGACAGGCTTCCCTCGAGGGCAGCCCCGCCTGGGAGGCCGCAGGAGCACCAGCTCCTGCAGACGAGGGCGACGGAGCCCCTCCCTCCTCCTGGTCTCCTTCCAGACCTCGGAAGAAGTCGATTCTCAGGGAGGAAGCCCGGGCCGTGGCAGGGAGGGGCGTCTTCCGTGTGTCCCGAGGGTCTCCCCCCTGCCCTCTCAAGCCTGGGGAGAACGCCGCGTGCGTTTTCCTTTGGCGAGCAAGGGGCCCAGTGGTGCGCGCTGGTTCGCCCCCGTTTTGGGGGCAGCAAGAGGCATGATTAGGAGGGAAGATATTAAAACAAGAATGGCCGGTGTAAGCCCTCTTTCTTTCCCTCCCTCCTTCCCTCCCTCATTAAGTAGATTCGTATTTAAAACAGGATCAGAAATTTTAATTTGAATTCCAGGCGCTGAGCTCAGGTTAGAATCGTGCCATTTATACTGAGACCGAAAATCACCATCGAAACAACTAGAACCAAACAGCCAGAGCTCCTCAGCGGGTGATCACTGCGCGCAGGCAGCTAGATCTTCTTGTGTTTGGCCTGAGAATAGGGATGGGCAGGCGAGCTGGCGGGTTGGAGAGGCGGCGGGGGAATATCCCCCGGAGGGGCGGGCGCGGCGCGTGCGTGGACCCGCCGCGCTAATAGATGCCGCGGTTCAGAATCCTCGCCGCTTCCCGGCGCTCCGGGCGCAGGGGCGCTTGTGTTGCTGGAATTCAGTCCGTGGGGGGAATGCAGATTGCGCTGCGACCCACTGGGTTTGATTTATGAACGGTTACTCCAGCGATTGTTTACACATTGCATTTCAGGGCCCCCGCGCACCCCCTTAGGAGCCGGCGCCGGCACCCGCGGCCGCCTCCGCAGCCTCCTTTGCGGTCCGCCAGCTTCCGCCCCCCCCCCCCCCGCCCACCTCCACCCTCACTTTGTCCAGGAAATCCGACTTCGTCGCCCTGGAACCCCGGAACCCACATTCGGCTCTGCCTCCAGCAGCCTGCTCTCCTCCGGCAGTCCCAGACCCGGGGCTCCTCCTCCGAGTTTACTCGCCGGCCGTTACTTCTCCGTGAGACCACGCGGGCCAAAAATAGGAGAGGCGGAAGCAGCTCGCCTGCCGGATCGATGGGGCCCTCGCTGTTTCAGCTGAACTGTCTTATTAATTATGAAAGGGCTCGCCCGATCCCTGTCAGGGACCACGCCTCTGGCCCCTCCGCTGGAGCCCTTAATGGTGGTTCCTCCGAGAGCTGCCTCCGGCCACGACAGAAGAAGCGGCGAGTCGCGAGCAGGGCTCGGCCCGTAGGCCGGTGCTCGGGCTTCTGACCCGCGTGGGTCCGCGTGTGCATTCTCAGAGGCGCCCAAGGCCAGCGCCCCCAAACCTCCCCTAGGAAGAACCTCTGCCTTTTGGCTTACAGAAGTAAAATATAGCTTCCCCTTTCTCTTAAGCAAACACGATTTCAGGGAAGTGGCAAGATGTTCTGGTAACCCACGGACTTCAGGACTGTAGGTTATCAGATGGCTGGTGAGCTGGTGAATTTACCACCTGGCATCCTGTGTCCCTTCAGGGAACCCCAAGAGAACTCGGCCAAGAAAGCAGGCTTGGGGCAGGAAACAGAGGACACCCCTATTTCAAACAATAACTTTTATTTTATACTTCTCTATACTTTGTAGCAAATTTTTTTTTGCTGAATTTAATTTATAATAAACTTTTTAAATTACATCTCTCTTTTTTTAAAATCAAGGCTCTTTTATGTCAAAATCTTTTTTTTAACTATGTTTTAGATTAACATTTAACATCCCCCCCTTGTGATCTATACCGTTGGATATTCAGGTATTACTGTATGTGGAACAGCTAAAACAAGAGGGAAAACCAAGGCAGTGGACTTCGGAAGATGCATCAACACGAGCAGGTAAAGCTTAACCTTTCAGTGACTTCAGCAGCGTTGCTTCTGGCAGCCTGTGCCTCTGACCCGAGGTTTCCTCAACTCCCTCCCTCTCCCCATGGTAGCCTTGAAACACAAGGCCAACCATCTGTCCTTTCACTTTTCTCGAGGAGAAATGTGCAGTGGAAATGATCAAAACAAGATTCTGTGTTAGAAAGACAGTGAGCGTGAATTATTCACGAGAGGCTGTTCTCTTCAATGCATTTCCCTGGCCTTCTCTCCTCTTTCCTGTTAGGAGGAGCCCATCATTGGTCATGTATTCACATGATTAATATAGTAGGCGGCCAAGGGCCGTTCCTGAGATTCTTGTGCCAAAAAAAAAAAAAAAAAAAAAATTAAAAAGAATGGGGTGGGTTTGCCGTTTTCGTGTTTCTGTGTGAAGACGGACTGAAGCTGAGGTCCGAGTTTTGGCTGTGCTCGCTTGCTCACTGATCGGTAACATTTGGCAAATGAAACACAAGGAACCAAACGAAATCAGAAAGAGAATCAGGATTTCCCACAATTCCCATATGAGTGTTTTCAGCATCACAGAGAATCACAACGTCCCCAAAGAACGTATGGATCTTCCTCTCGGTTTCCGGGAGCATGGCGTGAGTGCGGGCGCGCGCAGGGGGAGCCGACCCGGCGCTCAGAAGGAAAGCCAGGTCGCTAAAGCTGCCGAGAGAGACACCAGGAGCACGGGCAGCGCCGGGAGCAGGGGCCCCGCCGCCCCGTTGCCACCGCCGCAGAGTTCGAATAAGCTGCCTTGGATGTTGAGATTTTTGGATTCTTTTCTCAGTTTATCCCACATATCTTTCGCCCCTTCTTGGCAATCCGTAAGGGCCGTGACCGTGCAGCTGTGGAAATCCTCCCAATATCTGGCGAGGAACAGAACAGAGCAGGAGGTTCACTGTGGGCGCGGGCAGAACTCTGGGCCTGCGCCCCGCGAGCGTCCCCCTCGCGGCCCGGCCAAGCTCCCGGCGACCCTCCTCTCTGCAGCCCGGGGCGCCCCCTCTCTCTCCCCCCTCCCCCCTCGCCCGGGACCTCGTCCCGTCCCGGGAGCCGCTGTCCAAGGTGGGGCCGCCCCTTCCCGGTCGGGTTCCGCGCCCACGGCGCCGCGCTGGCACCTGGGCCTGCGCTGACAGATTGCGGGCCTCTGCGGGCACAGCTAGGAAAACAGCGCTAAGCCGCGCAAGCTGCCGCCCATTAATGCCTCTCAGCTTGCAGGACGGCCGGCCGGCGCGGCGCGCGGCCCTCCCCGCGGCTCCGCGCCCCCCTCCCCTCGCCCTTCCTTCCCCTCCCTGCGTCTCCAAGCCGCCGCGCCCGCTCGCCTCGGCCTTCGTCTCCTCCGCTCCGCCTTTGTCTCCCTCTTTCCTCGTCTCCCTTCTCTCCCCTTCTTTGTCTCCCTCCTTTTTCCTCCCCTCGAGTTTCCCCCCGGGTCCCTTCGTCTCACCCTCCTCTGCCTCGCTCGCTTCGGTCCTCCGCGGCCCCTCGCCTCGCCCTCCCGGCTCGGATCCGGTGCGGAGACGGCCGCCCGCCTCTGCCTCCCCGGAGTCGGTGAGTGCCAGCGCCCGTGCCCCCGGGCCGGCTCCCTCGCCTCCTCCAGTTTCCTTAACCCCTAGAGCTCAGGCCCTGGGCGCCAGGTCCCTGCTCTCCCCGACCCCTCACCCCCAGGCCTTTCCTCGGCCCTGGACCCCGCTACCTTCGGGAGGTGGTGCCAGCCCCCCGCCCCCAGGCGCAGGGCCCCGGGCCCGCGTAGAGCCCGCCGCGCCGGCCTTCGAGGGGCCCGGCTCTCGGTCCTCCCTGCTCGCCTCTTCCGGAGCCCGCGCCTTCCTCGGCCGCTCGATCCTCCGGCTCGGCTCCTAGCCCCGCCCCCACAACCTTCATCCAACTTGTTCTTTTTTTTTTTTTTAATTGTCCCCCTTTTCCTCTGAAAACCCAAAATAGATCTCCAGACTAAATACAATTCCAACCCGTGATCGATTCCCGGGCCGCTGTCTCCTTTCGGGGCTGGGCCGGGCCGTGCCGTCTCGCTAACTCCGGTCTGGCTCCCCCTTCGCCAGGGCCCTTGGTGTCAGGTCACCAGCGAGGGCCCTCCACGAAATCTGTGCGTTCTTTCCTCCCCTGCCTCCTTTCTGCTCACTGGCCTGGACTGTAAGCACGCTGAAGGCAGGCTTTGTCCTGGTTTCCAACTCCCAACCCCGTCTTCTTGCTGACAGTCAAGTTGGACTGCCTTGAGCTCCGGCTGCTTTCTAATGACCTCCGTGAGTCTCTGATTTATGAGGACTGCAGGGCCTGGGGCACAGGCCTTCCATGTTCCTCAATTTGTAATAAATACTGAGATTTAGAGAAATGGAGAGGCGGCAAGCTCTCTGCATAATTACACCTCCCAAAGGACGTTTCAATCTCTCCTTTCTTTATGCATGCCCAGATGGGGACCAGGTCTTCCTGGAAGAGAGATTGGGCTGAGGAGGACAGAATCCAGGTGGGTCTGAGAGGAGGTGGGCTTCCCTGGTGACTCAGATGGTAAAGAATCCGCCTGCAATGCGGGAGACCTGGGTTCGATCTCTGGGTTGGGAAGATCCCCTGGAGGAGGGCTTGGCAACCCACTCCAGTATTTTTGCCTGAAGAATCCCCATGGACAGAGGAGCCTGGCGGGCTGCAGTCCATGGAGCTGCAGAGTCGGACATGGCTGAGCAACTAAGCACCAGCACTGGGAGGAGGTGGCCTTAGCGCCACCAACCGACTGGCAGTCTCGGCCCAGCTGTGGTCTGCCGCTTCGGGGAGGGCCCCCACCCCATTTCCATTTTCCTGCTAAAACCCAACAGCTTGGAATAAGTAAATCTGGGCAAACGATGGGGGAATTGAGAGCTGATCTCTATTTACGCTTTTGCCCATCTTTATAGGTACTTTCTTCCCTGTCATCAGACATTTAGGATTAAAGCAGGTGCATGTGCATCCCAGACCTAGCCTTTTGTCCCTTTCCTGATAGGAAAGTAGCAGCCACTTGGCTGCTGTGGCTTCTGGTGGACACCAGGGTATTGAAGAAAGCCTGTAGCAAAATTCCCCCATATCGAACTACTCAGTTCTCAACAAATAACATGCCACCCCCGAGGAATTAGGGAGAGAGGAAGGACTTGAGAGTATACAAAGGAGGGTGCAGAAAGTGGTCACTGCAACCTATGGGAAACAAGGAACACCTTTTGCCTGGGCTTTACGGGAAGGGCCGTGATGGGGGTGGGAAGGGTTACAGCTGTTTTTGAAAAATAAAATGAAAGTGTGTGTGCATGTGTCTTGCAGAAGATGGGGGTATTTCTAAGGTCTGCCTTAGCTGAGATGTGACTGACCCTCCACAGTACTCTGCTACCCTCATTTGCCAGTGGGAGCTGTGCTTTCCAGCCAGGCTCTGGGCAAACACCCCTGGGCCTTGTTGGGCCCTTAGCTGCCCTGGGCTGGGGACACCTTGCAGATGCAGGAAGTGGGAGGATAAGCGAGGAAGATAGCTACCCTAAAGCTCCAAATTGGCTATAAACTCTGCAGACATGGTTACTGTACATTTGGGCAAAGCCATCCACACAAAATAAAATATTCTTTCAGTTTCTCTCCTTGAAAGAGAAAGAGGGATCTGCACTCACTTGCTGCCAGTGAAGTTTCTTGTCCTGTGCCAGAGGGGAATTTTATTAGAGGAAGGGGACAAAATAGGGGAGTTCCTTTTCTTATAGGCAAACCTGGTAGAACTACCTAAAATGCCCCTCAAGCCAAACCAACTGTTCTGGTTGAAGTGCTCATTCCCGCAGCAGGAGAGGAAGAGGAAGAGGGCCTCAAAGCCTGGGGAGGAGCTGCCAACAGCTGTCGGTGCCCCCTCAACCCCAGGTCCGGAGGTTCCGGGGTGTGGATTGCGCGTGCCTCTGTGCGCATAGGTCAGGCTGCGGAGCATGGGACTGGGCCCCAAGGAAAGGATCTTCCTCTGCCCATTCCAGGCCACAGGGTCCCCTTGGACAGGGCAGGCCCCAGCCAAGGCCTGAGGGCAGGAGGCGAGGAGCCCTCCCACCTCCACAATGCGCCCCCCAGCACCGAAACCTCGCGCAACAGAGAGGACACTTACGTGCACACGGTCTTGATGTTCGTCTTGTCGTCCAGGCCCTGCGGGTAGTTGGCCATGCTGTCGCCCAGCTTGAGCAAACAGTCTGAAAAGCCCTTAAAGACCGCATCGCACTTGCCCGCTGCTCTCACGGCCTGCACCAGGTACGCTGCGGGGAGCAGGGGACACTGGTCAGCGGTGCCACCACCCGGCCCCGGAGCCCCGCAGCCTGCCCGTCGGGACCCAGTGAGCATCGCCCCATCCAGCCGTGTCCAGTGGCGCCCAGGCTCAGAGCGCACCAGGGCGAAAGGTGAATGAACGGTGGGTCCCGAGAACTTTCGAGCTGCACACAACCCAGCGTCTTCTGCAGGTGGCCCGAGTGTGCAGGTATGGGGGTGGGGGAGTCCAGGCCTTTCCTACCGTGCGACCCCCACCTGCATCGCTCTCCACATCTTTTTCAGTTTCCTTCACTCCCTCTTCTCACCTCCCCTGCCTCTTTATTTCTTTCTCCTGGCTCCCTGCTTAGCTTCCCCAACACACCCCTAGCCGGCCCATCAAGGCTCTCGCAGTGCGGTTGCCCTTTTGTGAGGTGATGGGGAGGGGGGCGTGTGACGGCACAGTGCAGAGGTGAGCAAAGGGCTGGGAGGCTCAGAGCTGGGCTCCGCAGCCCGGCAGAGTGTCTGTGAACAGTCCCTGGGCTTGGGGCCCGCTGCTTAGTGGGTGCTGGGCAAGTACTGCTGAACGAATAAACAAATTCTCTGGAAGCCCCCAGCAGCCACCGACTTGGATTGTTTCATTATAACAGGGATTGTCTAACGTGGAGTTCCTAGTGAGGTCCCCGTCTGCACCCCTACACCCCTAGACTGGGAGGGGGAAGGGTGGTCCCGGGCAGTTAGGGCCGGCAGGGTCAGGATGTGTCCGAGCTAGTGACCCTGGGTCACCTCCCCGGAGGCCAGATCCCTGAAGCCGGTCTTTTGCTTCCCTCTGCCTTGCTCAGCTCCTCGGGAAAAACCAGCCCGGCTCCGCCAGCCATCGACGAGGCGAGACCCTTCCTCTCCAAGCCCCAGCTCTGCAGCTGGGGGCCCGGGTGGCTGCCGCCAGGGGCTCTCGGCCTCTGGCTCGGGCTCCCTCCAGAGGGGTGGGGGTCGCAGCCTGAGCGGTGGCAGCAGGTGGAGGAGGAAACCCAGGGGACACCGAGTCCTTGATGCTGGTCTCAGGTCAGCCAAGCCCCAAGGCACGGGACCCGAGAGACGGGCTCCAGGCGGCGGCTGTGCTGCCAAGGCCCTTTCTCTCCATCCCAAGGCACGAACCGAGCTGGAGATGCCTAAGCCAGCGGCCAAAAGCACCCTGGGCGCCTGGAGTACGCACGCGAAGCGCAGATCTGCGCTGCCGGGCGAGGGAAGGGGAGAGAGGGGCCTCCAGGGCCCGGGCCCTGAGCGCGCGCCGCTTCCAGGCGGCGTTCAGGGCTCCACCGCTCGCGTGTGTCTCCGGGGAGGACCGGACACCTTACCGCCCCCAGCCGCCGGTCCCTGGGCCAGGAGCAGGCTAGGGGGAAGGTGACCGAACCCGCAGAGGCCTCCGAGAGCGCACCATTTGCAAATTGCTGCAGGGAGAGCGGGGCGGGCCTTAAGAGCTTTCTAATCCGGAACGGGAAGCTCGGGCCGATACGTCAACCTTCGTCAATCTCTCGGTCCCCTCACGAAATAGCAAGAGCCCTTGGACTGCAGTATCAGCTAGAACACTGAGCTAGAATGAAGGAATAAACGAATTTTTTTTTTCTAACAGAACGAGGGCGGATGAAATGAGCCTTGCGCGGCGTCCCCTGTAAACCACACCGCAAGCGCTGCTTTGCAGCGAGCAAAGGAAATAAAATACAGTCCATCCTCTCTCCCTGGCCCTCAATCTCTTCTCACCTTCACCCCCAAAACTTGGTGGCGAAAAAGCAGCCCCTAAGATGCACTGACAATATTTTAAAGGGGAACTGGGTTCTCCGGGGTCGCGGAGCGGGCTGGGGTTGGGGGGGACGTGGGAAGCGCTTCTGTCGTGGTATGTTTTCAGGGGCTGCTGGAAAACCTTCCACAGCGCGCATGTGTGTGTGCGCCCGCGTGTAAAATAAGTCGTGAAAATTTCTGTCTTTTGCAACTCGGACTCCTCGGTCTCTAGTTGGCTGAGGAGGCCGGGGGCTTGCCCCCGGGCGCGTTTGGAAGGCTCCTGCATCCGGGCAGGTCTCAGTCCGGGCCACCCTGCTGTCCTTCCTGAGCCCTGGCTCATCGAGGCTCGGGCGGGTGACCTGGGCTACTTCTCTGTCCTCCAACGTGTCCGTGTCTTGTGCCCTCTCCGTCCGTTCATTCATTTGTTCGACCTCTCATTCATTCCAAACTTCCTCCCGCCTAGTCTTCACTCGCCTTCACCACCCCTCCACCTCCCCGTCTTTGCCCAGCCCCCATTTTTCTTGCCAAATGTCAGTGATCTGGGACAGCTCCCAGCCATGAATTAATAAAGATCCAGCCTCCGGTTCGGGAAAGGGCAGGCATTCGGGAACAAACATGCTCAATTTTAATTCCACAGCCAACAAATGGTCATTTCCCGGCCGAGGTTAATGTGTTTCAAGCGTATTTCACATGCACAGTCTCCGTTCAAAGTAAGGTTATTTCTCACAGGGAATGCAGAGTCCCAAACCTTTGGCGATTACAAGCCCTATATAAAAAACAACTGCTGTCTTGCTCTCTAAAAATCTGCAGTCATTGCAAAAACCACATCCACTTATTTCCAAGATCTAAGGGATTTGTTGCAATCAGAAATGTTCTTTATTTATTGCAGCTCTTTGCATGAATGTCAAAGATTCAAAACCTCAAATCGTTTCTTGGAATTAAAGGAAATGCTGCCGACATCCTGCATCTGTACACTCTAAAATCCCTACACTGTTCATGCAGAAAAGAAAATCAGATTCTGAAAATCCTGTCAAATGCATAAAAACCTATTGCAAAGAATCCATGTTAATGTCTAGATAACTCCAAAGCCTGTTTGTTCCACATTTCTCATGAAGAAAAATGTTATGCATTTCATCTCTTGCCCCAACCAAACCAATTCCCTAAAGCAAGCCCCCTCCTGCAATACTGCAAGGATTTGTCTGCAAAGAATGCTACAGCCTCAAATGATAGGAGTCAACAATTCCCTCCTCTCCAGAAAACCCATTTGAAGAGTTTCTATTTTTTCTCTTGTCCATTCTATTAATAATCTGCTTCACTTTCACTTTTAGGCTACATTAATTAATGCTCTGACCCAGCAACAGAGAAGGGAGTTTTCTCGTGTTTCCTTCCATTACGCCTTCTTCATTTTGGATGGATAAAAAATATGAACTTTCAAAAGCCCCAACAACAGTGGAACTAGGACTCAAGATTCCTTCACATAAACTGGGGACTATATAAATCCATCCATAAGCAATCCCAAACTAGCAAAAATTACAAACACCCAACGCCACATATTGCAAACACTTCTTAACCCCTTCCTGTATATAACATACAGATGCCTGTGTGGAAAAGAAGAGGCAAATGTGCATAGAAAATTATATCCATATATATTTAGCTGAACTCAAGCTCCTTAATGATAAGCATATGAAAAGATTTACTCTGGGGTTCCCTATCATTCTCAATTTGCCCCCAGCCCTGTCTGAGCTGCCCGATGTGAACGCTGCAGTTAGGATATGGGGGGGGGCGGTGGGAGAATGGCAAAGTTCGAAATGCAGCAGCCTGAGCCCCAGAATATCCTTGCATTCTGCACATAAACTTTCCAGTTCTAGCTGCCTGGCCATCTTGTTCCTGCATTCACCTTTCGACCCTTCAAAATAAAGCCTTGCAGTATGGCAGGGAGCAATGCCTTTCCCCAAAGCGCACCAAACGTGGTGCACCCAAGAGAAAGAAGCAAATACGGACGGACGTGAGCTTTGTAAAAAGAGGGGAAAGCCCCTCCAGAAAACAGCCGGCCGCACACACTTCCTGGAGAATATTTGGAGTCTCTCTCTTTCTTTTTTAGCAAAACCAACCCGGGACGCGCCAGTCCCTAGGAGCCGATGCCCCCATCCCTGGGGTTTGCTGGCTTCTCCGCACCCGCCCCCCTGGCGACCGCGGGCCAGGCGGTCCCCCCGGGTGCCTCGGGCCCGGCCACCCGCCGCCCGCCGCCCTCCGCGAGCCCGGCCCGCCGTCCACTTACCTATTTGCACCGCGAGGATCAGTGAAATATATCTGCCGTTCAACTTAAGTCCCATCCTACGTTTAGTCAAACCATTTGCGACCGCAGACCTTTAAATAGTTAGTTTGGAGAACGCGGGGGAAAGCTGAAAAATAGGCATTGCCAACAAGTTCCAGGAGCGACGGAGACTTTATGCACGGGGAAGGCAGAGGGAGGAGAGAAAGAGAGGGAGCGAGGAAGGGAGAGAAAGAGAGAGAGAGAGGCCGAGGGAGGGGGAGAGCTGGGAATGGTTCACTCCATTAGGAGGGGGCGGAGGAAGTACAGCCTCACGCCCACGAGCCGGCCTGACGTGGGGGATGACACCGAACGATTTTTTTTTTTTTAAATAAAGACACCTTGGTAGAGAATCGCCATTTATAGTCATCAGAAGCTCGAATTAATCAGTTATCTCCAATTAATGTGCTGTCCGAAGAGTTCTCGCCTCCCGGGGGTCGTGGGGGGGACCACTTCCCCAGCTCGAAGGCCACCCCCGCCTCCTCGCTGTTCCCGGGGCCCCCCAACCCCGCCCCCTCTCTGCGCAGAACCGGGGCTCCCTCTCCCCTCCCCGCCTGCAGCCGGGTAGTCCTGGCGCGCCCACTCGATTGTTTCAGCCCGCTCCTCCACCAGCTCCTGGGCTAATCCAGCCCCCTCCCTACGTTGCAGCGGGGTTTAGAGGAGCGGGAGCTGGAGAGGAAAACAGCTCAGCTCTAAGAATCTGATACCCCCACCTGGCCCCTGCGCAGGTCTGCTCGCGTTCTCCAGCCCTGCGGCTGGGCTCGGGGGCACGGTCTGGAGCGCGTGAGCACACACTCACGCACACACACGCGCGTGCCCGCGAGCCCAGCGGAGCGCTCCAGACCCTCCCGCACTCAGGGCCCGGAGCGCGCGCACACGCCGGGGCCCCGGGGTTTACTCTGCACCCGCGGGGCCCCTGAAATGTGCACCGCGTGCCCTCCGTGATGCTCGCGCGGGCAAGAGGCCGCTTCTAGAGACGCGGCATCACATATCTTGGGGAGCGGGGAGATCCGGCAGGAAGGAGCTCTGCAAAGGCGACTTTCGGATCAAGGGATTTACTAACTCTCAGACCTTTGGGAAATTTCCGAGGCGATCACTAGTGTGAGGGGTTCCTTCTGATCCTGATGCGCCTCTTGAGGTTTTTTTTTTGTTGTTGTTGTTGGGCCGCACAAACACGCGCACACGTACCTCACGTACGCACGCACACACCCGGATCCACACACACCTGCACTGTTTTGGTGCTCGGGCGCAAACCCTTGGAGACGCAGCCTTCTCTGCAACCAAGCGCTTCTGCAGCTGCGCCTGTACTCCTGAGAGGTGCTGCTACCCAGCAGCGTGAGTTAAGGATGAGAAAGGAACAGAGCTATTTTCTTCCTAAACGCCGTTAAGCTTTGGTTTCCTTCCCTTTCTCTGCACCAAGAGAAGCCTAAACTCTAGCTTCTTTCATCACATGCTAAGGAAGGAGTCGGCCAACTTTAAGCGCATGAAGAGAAAAAAGAAATGAAAAATGAAAATGACCCCTTAAATCTCCCCAAATTACAGGAGAAAACGAGATGTTAAGTGAGCAGTAGCTATGCGTGGTTAAGGTGACATCGAGTCGAATTCACTTTCCCCCGGAGCCGCGCCATCGGCGCTCGCGACTCTTCGGGGATGCAGAGACAGGGAAAGGGGAAGAAGGGGCGAAAGAAGGGCGGTGGAGGGTGACGCGCTAAAGGGAAGCGCGGGGCCTGACTGCGGCACTGTGTGACTGCACAAGGTGGGCCCTTACCCGCACCCGCCGGATCCCGCACCCAGAGGTGGGGGCCTGGGGGCGGGGCCCCGTATCCCACCCTCCCTGACATCTCCAGGCCTACGGTCTGGGCGGCCGGGCGGGGTGGGGGGCGCGCCTTTCCACCCTCCCGGAGCCTTGTGGTCGCCCCGGGTGTTTCCTTTCCCTGCGCAGGGAGGGCGCCTGGAGGAGCCGAAAACGTGGGCGGCGGGGGGCGGGGCGGGGGCCGGTGGCGAGAGGGGGGTGTCCCTGGGACCCGCCCCCAACGCCCTCCAATGGAGAGGCGAGAGGTTGGTCCGAGGGGCGGGGCTTCGGGGAGCCGCCGCAGGCCCCGCCCACGGCTCCGCCCCACCCCCGGGGCCCCACGCGCTCGCCCCGGCCCCGCTCGGCCCAGACTTGGGGCGCCCGCGCCCAGCCCAGATTGCTTCGAGGCCCGCGGTGGGGGGCGGCGAGAAAAGGATGTATTTGTCCTCAACGTCCTTGCCTTTTTTCCTGCCCACCCACTCAGGAGCTTCCAAGAGTGCCCTGGGATTTCCCCCACCCCGCCCCCTGTCATCCGAACTTGGGGCGCTGGGGGAGTGCGAGCAGGCAGAGCTGAAGGCCTAAATAAAGCAGAATGAAGTCGGGGGGCGGGGGGGGGGGGCGGGCGGTCTGCGCATGCGCACAGCCGCCAGCGTCTGGTGGGCGCGTGCTGAGGGGGGAGGGGCGCCGCCGCTGGGACCCCCGCGCGCCTTCCCTCCACTTTCGTCCACTTTCGCCCAGCCTCCCCTCGCTGCTGTGGGTCGTTTGGAAAGTGAGAGTAGAGTCAGTACCACGCATTAATGATATGGGGTGAATGGCTGAAAGCAGATGCTGGTTTTTTTTTTTTTTTTAAGTCCAGGTCGTTCTGCAATTGGTACTGCTTGCGAGGCTGTTTCCCCTTAATTTCTTAGTTAAAGGATAACGAAATCCCTAGTTACCAACGCATGCTGGCTCTTTGCGAGCATTGCAGGCACTACCCATGGTTGAAGGTGGACTTGGAGAAAGTTTCCTCCTTTCTTTTTTTTAATTTGAAACGTCCACTCCACATCATACTTGAGGCGAAAGAGCAGTGGACTAGAGTGGGAAGACGCAGGAAACCAGGCCTTGTGTTGTCAGTACCCTGATGACCGGCCCTTATCGGTCCCCCGCCTGCCTCCCGTCCCCCTCCCCCCGGCCCCCGCCTCCCCGCGGCCCCCGCCCCGCCCCCCCCACCCCGTCCCCACGCCCGCCCGCCCGCCCCTGCTTCTCTGAGCTGCGGTCTGGTGATCTGAAAAAAGGAGGAGATCGGACTAGGTGATCTCCAAGGTGGTTTTCACCTTCGGGGGTTTGTGAACAGGAGGTTTTCTAGAATACTGTGGAGGTGCCGCCCAAGGAATAAAGGATGCTAGTTACAGGCGCCGTCTTGCAGAGGACATGTTTCCTTTTGATAAATCATTTCATTTAAACTTAAACAAATACTATTCAGGATAAGATAAAAAAAAAAAAGTCAGTGGTGCTCTTTGGATCTACGCATCAAATTGAACCAGAGGTACCCCTGGAAGTCAGTCTGCATAATTAAGACGTGAATATGCAAAACTCCCTGTCCCCAGGTCTACCAGGAAGAGACCATGGTCTCTAAGTCTGGTTGGCACTGCCTTTCTTTCTCAGTTGGCGGTCCTGAAGCCCCGTCTCAGCGGCAGGCAGGGTTCCACACACACGTTGCCACCTGATGAGGGTGCGAGTGTCCTGGCATTGGCAACAGGGCAGAGCTCTGAGCAGTCCATGTCCCAACTCTCTCTACCAGTCCACCAGAAGTGGACCTTCCAGATGCTGCCACTTAAAAAAAAAAAAGCCTTTGAAATTATTTGCAAGAGCAATTGCCAGAGCAATTGTTAGGAAATTCTACCGTTCCTTGGGTCAGAAAAAAATCCACTGCTAAATGTTAAAATGGGTTGGTCTAACAGTACATGCCGCTCATGAATTTAGTCTGTCTTATTTATGTTCTTTTCTGTTGCTTAGTCGCTGGGTCATGTCTGACTCTTTTGCAACCCTGTGGACTGTAGCCCGTCTCTGTCCATGGGATTTGTCCGTAGGCTCCTCTGTCCATGGGATTCTCCAGCTGAGAAGACTGGAGTGGGTTGCCGTTCCCTTCTCTAGAGGATCTTCCTGCCGTTCCCTTCTCTAGAGGATCTTCCTGACCCGGGGCCTGAACCCCTGGTCTCCTGCATTAGCAGGTGGATTCTCTACCACCGAGCCACCAGGGAAGCTCTGTCATTTTTATACCTTTAACTAAAATCCTTAATCAAAATCCAATGAATGTATATGTCTTTTTTATTTAAAACATCGACAATACACCATATTGAAATATGTATATGAATTAAGAGGGGGAGGGAATTTTTGCAGATGTCTGTTGCTAGGGGTCCTAATAAAAATCAGCTTTGAGAGGCTTGACTCTCCCTTTGCATCTACTGCTTGGTAAGGTGACTTTTCACGTTTGATCACCACTTTAAGTTAGTTGAAACTTTTAGGGCTTAAATATATGACCAGCTGAAGAAATTTGACTTTAGTGCAGAAATCTGAATCCTGGGAGCAAATGTTATCTTTGAAAAGTATGTGTGTGATTAGCTTCGTACTTAATAATACATATTTTATTTTTAAAAAAATCAACATTTTTATTATGAAATATACGCACAGAGCCATGCACAAAACAAAGATGCAGAGGTCACAAAACAAAGGTGTGCTTGATCATAAATCGAATTATCTGTGTGGTCCCCATTCACACTGAAATAGTGCAGACAACTAAAACGCAAGCTGTCTTCCTAGGTACGATCCTAAGTCAAAAAAGTCAGAGAAATTGTTGGGACAGTTAGCAACATTTGATTGCAGTTTGTGAATTGGACATCAGTTGGTACTGATGTTGATTTCCCAGTTGGAGAGTTGTGTGGTGATCGCAGACAAGATTGTCCTCGCTTTGGGGGTTCACACACTGGAGTACTTAGGGGAGATGAGACATCATATGTGTAGCTTGTTCTCTTAAGGTTCAGAAAAGGAATAGTGATAATGGGGATGAGTAGGCAGTCATGGAAGAACACAGCCAAGTGTTAAACCCGGGGAATCTTTGGATGAAGGTATGTGGGAGCTTTTTGTAATGCTCTGGCTATTTTTCTTTATGTCTAAAGTTATTTCTAATTAATTATTTAAAAAATTTATTCTAGGTGGCTTAAGGACTTGAATAGTCTCCCCCCCAATCTTTTAAAACTAAATGAAATATATAGATGAATATTCTTAAATTTTTATTTTTTCATTTAGCTGCACCAGGATCGTAAGTTGCAGCATCTAAACTCTTAGTTGGAGCAGGGGATCTAATCCCCTGACCAGGGGTCAAAGCTGTGCCCCCTGCACTGGAAGCATGTGGTCTTAACCACTGCACCATCGGGAAAGTCCCTCTTAAACCTTAAATAAGCATACAAAGCACGAACTGGAAGAGATTAATACATTTGGTCATAATAAATGAAAAACTTCTGTTCACGAAGTAACACCTTAAAGGAAATGAAAGGATACATTACCAAAATCATCAAGACCGGTATCAAGAACTAAAGAATTCCTTAAACCACACACACACACACACACACACACACCTTGAAATAAAACCAGAAAAATAGCCAGAGCATTACAAAAAGCTCCCACATACCTTCAAGCAAAGGACATGAAAAGGTATTTCATAGAAGATGAAGCATGTATGGTTTATTCCAGGAATAAACCACACACACACACACAC
>NW_024070195.1:3209843-3225231 GCF_014754425.2 Oryx dammah
CACACACACACACACACACAGAAATAAAACTGAGCAAAGGACATGACAAGGTATTTCACAGAAGAGAAAGCATGTATGGTTTATCACAGGAATAAACCACACACACACACACACACAGAAATAAAACTGAGCAAAGGACATGGAAAGGTATTTCACAGAAGAGAAAGCGTGTATGGTTTATCACAGGAACGTAAGCAAAACTGGCTTAATGTTCACAGTGCTCAGTATCTCAGGGCCTTTGGCCTCCTGAGAGCCTTTCCTCCTGGGATGACCTCACCCTGGTCCATCTGATGTTTTCTCACCACTGCACTCAGACCAAACAGTCGTGGAGGGGGGCACTTCAGAAACGAGGGGCCTTCTTCTCAGCGAGTCTTCTTGGGGAGCGACAGTGTGTGACCCGTTCCCCCCAGCCAGGGGGATGTCGGCCTGGTTTGCCTGGCTGGCCAGGTGTCTCTCCCTCAAATTCATCGCTCCCTCTTTGTAACTGGTGAGTGTTTTGGGGGAAGCATTCTCAGAGTACGTGGGCTTCCTAGTCCTTCTCATGACTCCACAGGAAGGCCCTAGCATCCACCGACCACTCCTGTCTAAGTCAGCCACCTCAGCGGTGGTCAGCAAGTGGTGGGTCTCCATTTTCTTCATTTCTTCTAAACTTGCTACTTGACATTCTACAGTAGGAAGAGCTCCTTCCTTCCCTTCCTTCCTTGCACACTTGCTTTCCTCCTTTCCTTTCTTCCCTCCTCCCCTCCCTCCTTCCTTATTTCCTTCAGTGAAATATGCTTTGGTTCCATTATTTTCTTTTACACCCAGAGGAAGGGGTGAAAGTGACAATTATAAGGTAGTTATCTGTCATCAGAGAGTGCACGCTCCACCTGCCCGTCAGGATCTTGTGCCCAACACGAGAAAGACCAGCTCTTTTCTGCAAGGCATCTGGCGGTCACATCGTCTCCTCTTAAAGTATTATCTGATTTTTTAAAACTGTGTTCAATTAATTCATCTGTTTAGAGTGTCATTTTACCAGATGCTTATTTTTGCCAACTGTGCTTTTGAACGATGTCATTTCGTCAAGGGTTCAGACACAGAGACAGTCCTGACCTGGAGGCGAGGCTGGCTGCAAATGTCATCCATTATTTTGTGAGCTCACTGGAGGGGCGCTTGGCTGGCAGCCTGCATGAACATCCTCTCGTCTCCATCCTGGTGAGAGGCTCCAGGACGCTCTTTATGAGCACACTTTTGGATAGACTTCCTTTCCGCTTGTGGGTATAAAGAGGCTCCTGGCGATAAGCTTTTCGACATCAATCCGTCTCGCCCTGCCAAACCAGCAAATCCAGCCTCATGGGTTTCAACCAGTAAGTTCCTGATGATCGTGAATCATTTATTAACACAGAGTGGAAATGATCACACTGCAGGTCACTCTTGGAGTCAGACAGATCGACGTGGGATTTGTGTTCTGGCTTCCTCCCTGAACTTATTTGCTATAAAAATATGGTCCAGTAATTTACTTCCTTAGCTTCAGTTTCCTTATCTTTAAAATGGGTGTAAAAATATTGACCAGATGGGAGCTGTTGAGAAGAAAGCGCAGTGTTGTATTTAACAAGCTCAGTGTGTGTGTGGTGGGGGGGGCGTGGAACCTTTTCTGCCTCCTGGGCTCCTGTTTTCAGACCTTAGAGAGAACTCTTACTCTCCTCCCTTGGCAGGGGTGTGGTTTTGGGGGTGGGTGCGGATGCTCTGGAGCGGCATGGTGTCTCAGTCTCAATTTCCTCCTACTTCTTCAGCGCCTGTTTTCCTGGAGTCACTTCTCCCTCGTGGATCCATCACTGTGCTGTCGGTCACTTCTTATGCTGGACGATGGCCTTTGTTTCTAGGAGCCTCTGAAGTTGATCTGCCTCTGGGAGGCTTGCTGCGGTTATGAACTTAGAATCTGCTCTGCACTCTTCTTACCCCTCCCTTCTTCCAGAGGCATGTTGGCCCCAAGACCTAATTTGGAGAGAGAAGTGGGAGACCCACTTTAGCCTCAAGGTTAAGCCATCTTCACGGCTACAGGGATGTATTGTACAGCACAAGAGATATAGCGAATATTTTGTAATTACTGTAAATAGAGCATAAACTTTAAAAATCATGTAAAAGTTAAGTAAATTTTTAAACAAAGCACTACATGCAGGAAAAAGAGATTTCGCCATCTTCTCTACTTAAGTTTTTATTAGAGGTTTGCTCTGAGATGTCAAATGTTTGCTCAGATGGATGAAGCTCTTCTCTGTTTCTCATCAGATTTGTGTTTCTGTGTGTGCTCTGCTCAGAACCTTGGGCCGAGGGAGGTGTAATCGGTGCCCCAAACCCCTGATATGTTACAGATAATCACTGATCACAGCATCATGTGTGTGTGTATTAAACACATAACCCTGGGTTAACCTGGACCCCTGGCTTCCTTGACGGAGGCTGAAGAATTTGAATGAGCTTGAAGCAGACAAAGCTGGATTGTAGTTGATAGAGCTTCACTTCAACATGAATCACTCACAGTCTGAGACGGATGTTAAGCTGCTCTGTGCTTGTCTCATTGGGATTATAGGTTATAAATTGAATCGTGTTCTTCCAGAAAGAGGCGTTGAAGTCTTAACCCCAGGACCTCAGAATGGGATCTTATTTATAGAGGTAATCAAGTTAAAGAGAGGTGGTTTGTGTGGGCCTTAATCTAATAACATCCCTACCTTTATAGAAGGGCAAATTTAAATACAGTGACTGGCACACCCAGAAAGAAGATGGTTTGAAGACAGCCATGTGACGATGGAGTCAGGATTAGATATGACATCTTTAAAACAAGGAATTCCAAAGATTTCTGGAAAAACCTCCTGAAGTTAGCACAGTCTCCCTCACAGACCCTTCCTCAGAAGGAACCACCCTGATGACACCATGAGCTTATACTTACAGCCTCCAGAGTGTTGAGACATTAAATCTCTGTCTTTCAAGCTACCCAGTTGGTAGCATTTGGTTATGGCAGCCTTAGCAAACTAGCCCGTAGGACCAGACGACGCTGGTGGCGGTGGGGTGTCTCACTAGAGGGAGCAGAATCTGGGGCAGAATCACTCTTGGAGCAGGAGCTGAGGTGGGCCTTAGCCGAGCTGAAGGAAGGGCTTCCCACCTTCTCTGTGGCCAGAGGTCCACTGGGCGGAGACGCTGAGGCCTGGGGAGGCCTGGAGTGCTTCCTCTCCTGGTGGAAGTCCACCGGCTGCTCTGACCGCAGGGACAGCCGGAGCCAGACAGCGCCCAGGACAGTCGCTGGCTGGAGCCATGGCTGCATACTGTTTTCAGTGCTGTATTTCCCTTCCATGACTCCTGATCCTAGGAAGGGATCACAAGAGTTTACAGCTGTGTTGTGAGACACGACACTCTACACCCAGGAGGAAGGAGACAAGAGGCGCACTGTAGGTACCACGAGAGGCTCGAGTGGTGTCCTGGGGCCCTGGCAGGCCTCTGGAGGGGGTTCGAGCAGGCAAGTTTGAGGGCCTTGTCCCTGGCCCATTGAGGGGTGGCCTTTTGGGAAATGCTCAGAAATATCTGGGGGAGCTTTTTGAGAATGGATAATTCACAGCAAGAAATCTTGCCACATTTGAAGTGAATATAACTGGTAGTGGTGGTTTAGTTGTTCAGTTGCGTTCCACTCCTTGCAACCCTCTGGACTGTAGCCCACCAGGCTCCTCTGTCCCTGGGATTCTCTAGGCAAGAATACTGGAGCGGGTTGCCATTTCCTTCTCCAGGGGAACTTCCCGACCCAGGAATTGAACCTGGGTCTCCGGTATTGCAGGGAGTCTCCTGCACTGCAGGCGGATTCTTTACTTTCTGAGCCACCAGGGGAGCCGGTATATAACTGAGACATATTCAGTTGAATGAGGGCATGTCGCATGTCTTTGCTCAAATGATGTCCAAGGAAAATGATTCCAGACTTAAAATTCTATTATTCTAATTAAACAAAGCTGCCACTGAGCAGCAACTAGATTCTGCAGGTGAAGGAGGGCTGCCTTCAGACCCTCAGACAAGGAGGTCGGAGCCAGTCCAGGGTGGCTGCTCAGGATCAGGAGTTACTGGCCACTGTGAGGAGTGACAGCTGGCCGCACATGCGGGAGGCCCAGTTTTCGCATCTAAAAAATCCTTGGGGGGCGGTGGTGGTGGTGGGAAACTGGGTGATTTCTAAGATTCTTTCCAGCACTATAATTCCAAGATTCTGGGAGGACAGAACTAGTAGATATCAGACCAACAATCTGAGGCTATTCAATCTGAGGACAAACCACCCCAAACAGTAAGAGCCCAAAAGAGTATAAACATCCATGGGTAAAGTCAGAGAGCCTTGGGGCTTCCCTGGTGGTGCAGTGGGTAAGAATCTGCCTGCCAGTGCAGAGGACACGGGGCGTTCAATCCCTGGTCCGGGACCCCCACCTGCCTCAGAGTGGCTAAGCACATGTGCCGCAGCTCCTGAGCCCTAATGCTGCAGCTACCGAAGTCTGCGCGCTCAGATCCTGCTGCCTTCTCTGCAACGAGAGAGGCCACCGCCTTGAGAAGCCCAGACACTGCAGAGAAGAGCAGCCCCTGCTCACGGCACCCAGAGCAAGCCCGCGCGGCAACGAAGACCCAGCCCAGCCAGAAGCAACTAAATAATGAAATAAAAAGTTATTTTAAAATATTTTCTGCTAAAAAAAAAATCACAGAGCCTTTACAAAGCATCTTCTATAAGACAGGTGCCCTCTAGGTGTAACAGGGGAGAAAAACGGACCTGGTTTCCAACCGCAGGCCTCTAAGCGTTTAGAAAGACACAGGCAAGCACACTGAGGAATAATTCCAAACTATGAAAGGAGCTCACACTCCTGAGGTGGGAGAGAAGCAGCCCCAGGAGGAAGCTACTCCACGCTGGGGAACTATATCAGTCCCCTAGGGCTGCGGCAATAAACTACCACCGCGTGGTGGATTAAGAGGATGCGCGTCTGTTGGCTCAGGTTCTGGGAGCTGGAGGCCTAACGTCACGGGGTCACAGGGCCAGGCTCCCTGAGGGCTGAGAGCGGGTCCTACCCCGAGTTCTCCTGGCTCCCGGCGGTTGCTGCATCATTGGCGGGCCTCGGCCGGCAGTTCCCCGCCACCTCTGTCTTCAGGTGGTGGTCCTCCCTCTGTGTCGTCAAATCTCTCTCTTTTTATAAGGACACTCGTCATTAGATTTAGCACCCACCCTAATCCAGCACGAGAGCTACCCTGGTGGCTCAGATGGCAAAGAATCCGCCTGCAATGCAGGAGACCTGGGTTCGATCCCTGGATCGGGAAGATCCCCTGGAGAAGGGAAAGGCTACCCGCTCCAGTATTCTGGCCTGGAGAATCCCCGTGGACAGAGGAGCCTGGCAGGCTACAGTCCGTGGGGTCGAAAAGAGTCGGACACGACTGAGCGACTAACACTGACCCAGCACGACCTCATCTCATCTCGATTATGTCTGCAAAGGCCGAATTTCCACATTCACGAGTATCTGGGTTAGGACTTGAACAAACCCTTTCTTGAGACACTTCAGCGATCAAGGATGTTTTCTCTGAGGAGTTGATACTTAGGTTGAGACCTGAAAGACAGACAGTGATAGCTGGGCAAAGAACCAGGATAGAAAATAGAACTTGAGGCAGGAAAGACCTTGCCTGTGTGAGTCTCGGTGAATCCAGCCGGGGAAGGTGGAGTAAAGTGAGGAGACAGCAGTACAAGGTGAGTTTGCACAAAGGTTGAGGCTGTGTAGGCCACCTTAAGGAATTTGGATTTTATTCCAGATGTCCTGGGAAGCCATTGCAGGGTTTCAAAGGAGGGGAGTGTCCCAGGAGGGTGAGGTGGTGACCTGGTCTGGACAGGACCTGGTCTGTGCATCATGGAGTGAAAGGGGCCAGAAGGAGTGGGTAGTCTGTGCAGGCAGCTCTCAAGGTGGCAGGTGAGACAAGATGGAAAGAAATGAGAAATGATGGAAATCTTGAGACTTTAGGAGAGTGAATCAACAAGATGGATCTGGATCGATTGACTTCTGATATAGGTCCTTGTCCAGAGGCACAAAGTGAGATTTTAGTGACTTGCACATCGGTTAAGTTAGGTCATCAACTTGACTTATAAAAATTAAGTAGTAGCCACATTAGAGCTTGAGTCCAGTGCCTTTTACTCAGTGTTGACGAAAGCTGGTCTTGGGCCATCTCAGATGGTCTGGCCTGAGATAACCTTTGTGTCTGCTCCGCACAGTGTTTGAATAGCGGGGGTAGGTCGCATGACCGCCTAGAGCTCCAGTTACTCTTGCAAAGTCAGGGAAGCTGGCAGCAAAGGGGCTTGCAGACTTGCCTGGTCCAATGATCTGGAATTGAACACATCATGCCCTTCAGACAAACTGCTCTTGGGTCCCCTAGTCTGCTACTGGGTTCTGATATATAGCCAATGTTGTGGCTCAGCCGCTGAGTTGCGTCCGACCCTTTTGCGATCCCGTGGCCTACCGCCCGCCAGGCTCCTCCATCCATGGGATTTTCCTGGCAACAATATTGGAGTGGGTTGCCACTTCCTTCTCCAGGGGGTCTTCTCCATCCAGGGACGGAACCCGCATCTCCTGCACTAGAGGCAGATTCTCCACTGCTGAGCCACCGGGGAAGCCCGTGCATCTTATGTCCTTCTCTTATTACCTCCCTGGCCCCTCTGGGGCTTGAGTTTGCTCCTCTGCTGATTATAACATGCAGAGTGGTTTTGCTTTGTGTGGCCCCTTGTGAGCTTGTGTGGCAGTGGGCGGGTGGGTGATAGGGTATTTGGGATTCAGGCTCAACGTCTTCCTCTCTAGAGATGTTGTAAACTTGATGAGAACTATGACAAATCCAGAAGGTGGTCTGACTGATTCTCACATGAAGATTCAAGAACTGAATCTGATGACTCTAGCTTCTCCAGGTTTTAGTCCTTCCCCCGGTACAATCTGAAATCGGTCACGACAGCCTTTCAAATCACCAAGGACAGTAGAAACACCGTCTTCTGTTTAAGAAAGCAGGCAAATATATAATGTATTTTGAGGGGATTTTCACAAACATAATGAAATCTTAAAAAAGAAAGCTTGTTTTCAACTCCAGTTTTCAAGGAGATTAATCTTTGTAGAACACATTTTTTTCCTGAGTATTACTGGAAAGAAGGAATTTCAGTAATTATAAGTGCCTTAGAAAATTAACCTGGACATCTCCCCCATGAACTGATTACTAAATTATGAAAACACGAGGGATTGCACATTGCTTAAAACTTCAGCATGGGAACAAATGGCTTCTTAGCAAAGGCCGCCCAAGGTCTAACATTTATTTCTTTGGAAAAATGTCTAAAGCTGACGTGAGATGACCTCTTACCAGGCCTTTTACAAGCGTGCTGGCTGCATAGATAAGTGGGCTTTCATTCACAGGTGAGCAGCTAAAAGGGAATTCTTGTTTCTGCTCATGAAGAAGTAACGACCAGCTCCAGGAGAGTTGCAGAAAGGAAATCGGTGTTTCCACTTACATGTCCTCTGAACAACAATAAAATATTTATCAGCCGCCAAATAAAAGGACAGATTATTCTTTAGATTCTGAGAATCTCACTGAGCTTTCCTCCCTGTACCCTTTGGCCTAATCGTTTAGTGTCTTGTCACAAAACAGGATAAAACGTACCAGATACATATGACAGATTGTTCCTAGTTCGAATATGCCTTGAATTGAGCCTGAAGTTGAGGTGACATTTATAGTCTCCATTAAATGATGGCAAAAGTTGGAAGAAGTTGGAAGGTGGTTGTTATTAATGTATGTGTCTCAGTTTGGTTAGAAGCAGAACTGCTTCCTAATATTTATGTTGGAAGACAGGATCCGTCTGGTTGGAGTTCCTTATGTTTCTCAAGGAATAATGCGGACAGAAGGTGGAGATGGTATGACTTGCCCAGCGGTTTATCTAAGTGTCTTTCATTCTTTAGAAGCCAGTGAGTTGTTGATGATTCTGTTTCCAGCCTGCGTTGTTTGTAAGGAAAGGTTTTTCCTCCCTCCTTCCGCCTTCCCTTCCTCCCGTGTTCTCTCCCTCCTCCTTCCCTTGCCTCCTCCCTTCCTTTAATACAATGCTTGAGTTTTATTATATTAAATACACACATAAATGAATGAATAAATACCATCTACCAGGAAGACTCCCTGTAACCTAGAAAGTTGTCTTTAGTAATACGTCATGAAATTTGGCAGCCAAAGAATAATTTATAATGGAGTTGACCAGTCAGTGAAGGTGCCACCTCGGGTTAGGCAGGGAAGAGAACATTCTTGGACTTGTCAGTGAAAAGTCAGTGTTTGCTTGACATTCAAATCAAAAGACCCACTTTGAGTAGCCAGAGGTTCCCTCTCCTGCCTGTGGCATTCCTGTCTGAGCCCAGGCACTGACCCCGGCACGTTTCACTGGTCTTTCCCAACCGTCATCACCCCATCTGCCGTCTGGAGAGCCAAAGAGATGATTTTGCGTCAGTCTACGCACCCCCGCCCCAACCAATGCCAGAAAGTTGCTTGCTCCCTGGGCGAGCTGCTAAGGCAGTGTGCAGTGTGGGTTCCCTGGGTCTTGGGTTTTCCATCACATCACATTGAATGTAACTGAATAAGAGAGATGGTCTGTTTTCTCTTGGATCCTGCCCACCGGTCACAGAATGGCCTTTGAAATGCTGTCCTGAAGCCATCTAGCACACCTTCAGAGCAGATTGGGGGTGGAGGGAGAAAAAGGGTGGTGAGTGCTGTGAGCCTTGTTCTTTTCCAGAGCTGAAGACAGATAGGGTTTACCTCCACTTGGCCGTGTAGGTATATGGGTGTGTTGGACTCTTAAGCGATGTTTGGGGGTGTTGGGGAAGCCTGGTAAATGAGACTCGAGTTCACTCTTGTCTCTATTAATCAAAAGTAGACATGTATGCCTGCTAGCCTGAAAGCATGGACATCAGACTTGGGCCCACTGAGCATTTGCTCAGAGGCCACTATGAAACAACTGGAAAATGAGTGCACACCCCCTAGTCGAGGGGAGGAAGGCTGCTCCGACAACCTGTACTTATTGCAGTCTTTTTCTTTTGTACTTCACCTACTGCCCAGAATTTTTGATGTGTAGGAAAATGATGCTCTTTTCTTTCCTCCTTTTGGTGATGCTAAAGACTGATGTTTTACATTTTTTAAACTGTTTTCTGATTACTGGCAAGAATTAGCCATTAACAAGAGAAAAGGTGTAATTTAGATGATACAGAGTGCTTAATTCAGAAGAGAGAAAGCTCACAGGAGGCCCTTGGAGCTGGAAAGACTTCTCTAGTTATTTTCTCCTCTCTTGCCCCTCGCTGGGTAAGATGCTTATCCTTTGGGCCCCAAAGTCGTCCTGGCACATGAGAGCCTCCGCTTGCCGCATTTCGTAATGAGTGTCAGTAGGGTGACTGGCCATCCTGATCTGTCCAGCACAGTCCTGATTTCTGTCTGCTATTCCAGAATAATTATAAACGGCTCTCCCTTTTACGTCCCAAGGTCCAAGTTTAGATTATAGATATCACTGAAATATAAACTGAGGACCACATAATCCAGGGTTTTTATGCCGTTGCAGTCAAATAAACACAATCTAGTAACTAAAAGTAATTTAAAATGGTTCTTGTGTCTCAGGAGGAACACAGAAGACTGTCTAAACTGCAGTCTACCACACCATTCTTCAGAAGTCACTCTCCTCTCTTCCCTAAGTGCCCTCAGAACAGTGCCTGCTCTGAAAATTTGCAAACAAAACAGCCCGACTTTCCTAACACAAGTGTGCACCTTTTATTTTATCTTTCTTCTCTATCCCTCTCTGTCTGGGTGGTTTCCCTTTTCTTTCTCCATTCCCTTAATTCTGCTTCATGAAGCTGCCGAACGCAGTATGGCAAAGTGACAACTCTCTCCCGGGGGTGAAGCGGGTAAGATTCCTAACTGGCCAGAGCCATCTTGAGCAGCTGGAGGTGAGAGGACGGAAGGCTGAGAAGTCTTATCGGCGACTAAAGGTCCTCTCTGTCACAAGTTCTCTGAGAGGCAGGCTGAGTTCTGCATCAGTGCTTGGCACAGAGAGGTACTCAAGAAGTATTTGATTTGTTGAAGTAGATCAAGGAGGATTCTACCTGGCTTTGAAGGAAGAGCAATATTTGAGTGGGGGTAGAGGCAGTAGGAGGAATTCCAGGGAAATAAGAATTAGGGTGTGTGTAGTTGTGGGCTCATGTGTTGTGTGGCGGGATGTGACGAGACTGGGGAGATGGCATTGGATGCTCATGGGCGGTAAAGTGGAGAAGCCGATGGGCTCAGACAGCTCTGAAGTGCTCTGGAAGTCTAGGGGAGAGCTGTGCTGCGGAGAGCCAGGTTAGGCTCACGAGCTAGGGCAAGACGTGGTGGAAATCATAGTTCAGATTAATCTGCCAGTTTCTTTTGGGGGTAGTTACTATGTTTGTCCCTTGGATGGCAAGGAGGTCAAACCAGTAGATCCTAAAGGAAACCAACCCTGGATATTCATTGGAAGGACTGTTGCTGAAGCTGAAGCTCCAATCCTTTGGCTACCTGATGTGAAGAACCGACTCACTGGAAGAGACCCTGATGCTGGGAAAGATTGAGGGCAGGAGGAGAAGGGGGTGACAGAGGATGAGATGGTCAGATAGTATCACCAATTCAACAGAGATGAATTTGAGCAAACTCTGGAAGATCGTGGAGGACAGAGGAACTCGCAAAGAGTCGGACACAACTTAGCGACTGAAGCAAACAGTTACTATGCTTGGTACACTGGATGGCATTGTAATGGACAAAGAGCATATAGCACATAGAAGGAACTCCATAAATGATGGCTAACACCACCACCGTCATCCTCATTGTCATCATCATCCTTACCATAATCATT
The DNA here is from genome assembly GCF_014754425.2 of Oryx dammah. NCBI lineage: Eukaryota > Metazoa > Chordata > Mammalia > Artiodactyla > Bovidae > Oryx > Oryx dammah. The sequence continues at coordinate 3,220,726 of NW_024070195.1, forward strand.
TTGATTATTGGGAAAGTCTTGAGGTGGAGAGACACGCTGGTGGATTAAGAAAGGTGCTGTGGAAGGAAACAGGGGAGCTTCTCTGGGAAGAAAGGAGGCTCCGTGCATAAGGGCAGAGTACTAGCAGAGGAGGAGATACTTTCCTCAGTGCCCCTTGGGTAAAGTTAGGATGGAAGCTTATTTGTGCTCAGCATTAAAGACGTCTTCATAGTCAAAGTGCCAACCATTAAAGAGATTGTGTCACGAGGAGGAAGTGAGCTCCTGGTGTCGGAAGAGACAAGCAGAATCTGGATGACCACCCGCCTGGGAGGTTGTTGTTGTTGTTCAGCCGCTCAGTCGTGTCTGACTCTTTGCAACCCCATGGACTGCAGCATGCCCGGCTTCCCAGTCCTCTACCGTCTCCCAGAGCTTGCTCAAACTCACGTCCGTTGAGTCCATGATGCCATCCTACCATCTCATCCTATGTTCTCCTCCTACTCTCAGCCTTTCCCAGCATCAGGCTCTTCACATCAGATGGCCAAAGCACTGGGGCTTCAGCTTCAGCCTCAGTCCTTCCAATGGTGGGAATGTTTCAGGGGCTTTAATAAACATGTGGAAGAGAGGAGTCATTTCCTTTGAGATCCCTTCCTGCTGAAAGAGTGAGGCTTTGTACACCTTCAGAGCATGGGCCAAGTTAGTAGCAAACAAAATGGCACAGAGAGGTCATGGTCTGCACCAGTGCTTCTCAACTGTGGGCCCTTTCACCCCCAGGGAACATTTGGCAATGGCTGGAGACATTTTGGATCATTAAAACTCAGGGCAAGGTGCTATTAGCACCTAGTGAGTAGAGGTCAAGGACGCTGTTGAACACAACAATGCATAGGTCAGCCTCCCTCCCACGAAGGACTATCTGGCTCCAGTTTCGCTGCTGGCGAGGGTGAGGAACGCTGGCCGGTAGTTTAACTTCTGTTGGACAGTAATGAGAGTTGCTGAATGGATAAACGCTGACTCACACTCACCAGGTAGTATTTTCTTAAGCGATGAGCCAGAGATGCTGCCAAATATACCCTTTCTGTTGTGGTTTTCACACACATCTCAAAGGTTCTTCTTTTTTCTTCAAAGCTTCTTTGAAGTCAGTGAAACTGGTTAAGAAATGCAGTGGGCGATAAGGACAAATGCTCTGTAAGAACTTGTTTGAAACCTAATTCTGGCTCCCATCCAGCAGTCTTGTATTCATCATACTTTCTGGAGGGCAAATGACTTCCCTGACAGCTGAAGATGAATAAAGAAGGTTCAGGTTTCACAGATTTTTTTCTTGGTAACCTGGTCATTTCTTCATTTTGTACATGGCTCACAAACGGCAGTGGTGACCATAGCTCCAGATTTGCTGGAAACAGTCATGGTTTGCCCATAATGTATTGGGGTGATTATTATTATTTTTTTTTTTTGCAGAAAGCAATGAATGTTTATTGAAAAAATATTATACAAGCAATAATCTCTTATAGTAAATCTTTAGAAAACTTGATGAACTGAGAAACTGCCTTGAAGCATCCATTTGTGCCTGCTACATCTTTAGGACATCCAGAAACCCGGGGGTTACTGTGAAGTTTCTCTGAAACACAGTGGATGGAATGGAGCTGGTCTGTCACCGCACTTTACATGACCTTGGGTCTCAAGCATACAACATAATACATTCATTAATAATAAGGGATGGGGAGGGGGAACCATTTGAAAATAAACCTTGGATTAGCCCAGACCAAAATTCTGTGTTGAAGCCCCTTGAAACTACAGCCCAAATATTTTTTATTTTTATTGTTTCATAATTGAAATCAATTTGTTAATTGGTTGTGTTGCTGATTATATACATATATATGAAGTTGTTTCCGACTCTTTACGACCCCATGTACTGTAGCCTAACAGACTACTCTGTCCATGGGATTTTCCAGGCAAGAGTACAGGAGTCGGTTGCCATTTCCTTCTCCATGGGGTGATTATTAATAGTACCTTTTTGTTTTAATCAACAAAAGTGTCCTGGTTTAGATAATAAATTAATATTAATATTATAAACTTAATATTAGTTGACCAATGGGTATTTTAACCATGCATCCACACCATTTTAAATAATATGTATTACTCAACTTTAGCGCTACCAGTTTAAAAATAACTCCTCAATCGTGGCTAGTTTGATTCATTACCATCATCATGATAGCTACTTTGAATTACTTGTCTCGAATAGTGATGACCTCTGTCCTTCAAGCTACATTCCAGCCCACTTCCTGCTGTGATCCACTACCCACGTTTATGACTTGCTTGGGCAGACCATGGACCCAGAATCAGTGGCCACTGGGAAAGGTAAGTAACTTGCAGAGGGCCAGCTGATCTTGCTCTGATCAACCCAGGAACACATTTCTGTAAGACACACAGCCCTTCTCTAAGCTGTTAAGCAAATCCTTTCTAAATCATGACCCCTCTGCGTTAATTTTAAATCCCTCTTTGTCTTTTATGTCCACTTCTCAGCTCCATTTCCTAAACCACTGGTTTTTCCTCAACTCTGATTTCCAAAGAGGTGATTCTGAAATGTGGTTTCATCGGTTTCCTGAAGAAGGTAAAAATGATAGATTTGATCAGGTAAATCTGTGTTTTACAAATGCAGTGTACCAAGTCTCAGCACTGAATACTTAAACAGAGAATGATTTCTGTTCCATGAAGCTTTCTGGCCATAAAGACCACAAACTCCCTTCTACTTGTCTAAGACTGTATTTTTCCTGCATTGTTTTGTCCTATATTGTACTTCCCTCAGCTCTTTGGGGGAGAGGAATGTTTGTTCAGCAGGTGCTATGTATGGTAAATTGCCAAATGCATTCACGTTGCTGTATAAATAATGAGCATTTCTGCATTCACAGACACTTTGATTGCAACAGTGATAATATATCTCCCTCATTTTAGCAAAAAAAAAAAAAAAAAAAAAAAAACCCAAAACCATGTAGGCAAGAGTTTTACCTTGCTTCAGCAGATAAGACATATCGGGCTGGCACATGACCTTATTTTTCTTTGTCAAAACTGTTAGTGGAGCAGTCCATGAAACTGTTACCGAAAGGTGTGGGGTCCGCCTGCTCACCGCTCAAAAACAAACAAGCAGACCAAGCTGGCGGAAAGGAAATTTGCTTTATTTCAGATGCCGGCGACTGGGGTGGGGGACGTCCGTCCACAGGCCGACCCCCCACACTGGCCACCACTGGGGCCAGAACTTTTATACATAGAGTGGGGAGTTCAGGCAGAAACAGCACAGTCGTCTCTGTCGGCCTTCTTGAAATTGGTCATTGGTGGTCTGCCCAGAGTCCTCTTGGTTGTTTCAGGTTCAGTCAATCTACAGTTCCAGGGTCCGTTTGTTCCATTTCTTCGAGGCCCGTTCTCAGAACTGTAGCGCCTCATGTCACAGCTACAGTCCGGTCGTCATGTAGTTAACGTCTCCATTTGATGTTTTAGCATCTATATGACAGCTCATAGCATATGGCTCTGACTGTTACAGCCCTTGAGAAGGAGCTGACTGTCCTTGTTTATGCTTAATGACCACAGTATTATTATCTGGTCTCCTTCGACTGTTTTCCCTTGTTTCTGCATTTCTTATTTCTCTGATTAAGCTTATTCTTAGACTAAAGCTTTCCATAGACAAAAGGCAGGCAAAGGACATTGAGGGGGCAAGGACCATAGGATCTTGCTCTTTCTCGAGACTGCTCCTAAAATATGCCAATTGCTTAGAATGCAAAAACCATGAACTTCACTGGGCTCCATCTGAGCACAACCCATCCCCCCTTCCAGTTGACTCCCTGTGGTGGGAGTTATTAATCCCAGGTTAAGTTATCAGGGGGCTTCTTTTCCTGCGCCTTCTCCTTGCCCTCCCAGCGTACCGCGTGACAGCATCTGTGTGGTCAGAAGCGCGGACTTGGGGATTTGTTGGGAAACCAGACCTCCAGCTGTGTGACCGCCAGCAAGTCAGCTAATCTCTGGGGGTCCCGTACGCGTCACTGTTGTATAGCTGCTCAGTCGTGTCCAGCTCTTTTCGATTGCATGGCCTGCAGCCCGCCAGGCTCCTCAGTCATGAGATTCTCCAGACAAGAATACTGGAGTGGGTGCCATTCCCTCCTTCAGGGGACCTTCCTGGCCCAGGGATCGAACTCAGATCTCCTGCGCTGGCAGGCAGATTCTTTACCACTGAGTCACCTGGGAAGCCCTCAAATGCTTTAGGGAATAAAAAAAGCTCCCCTGACAGGGCCATTGTGGCGCTTAAGTGACAGTGTATGTATGTGTCTCTAGCACCTGGAACAGAGAAACACAGAATAAGGCAGTGACCCTGCTGCTCTCCTGCCTCCTTCTCCTGTGTTTTTGTTGTCAGGTTTATTGAAAATGTTACAGCACAGCTGCTGCTGCTAAGTCACTCCAGTCGTGTCCGACTCTGTGCGACCCCATAGACGGCAGCCCACCAGGCTCCTCCGTCCATGGGATTCTCCAGGCAAGAACACTGGAGTG
>NW_024070195.1:3225241-3238970 GCF_014754425.2 Oryx dammah
GCAAGAGCACTGGAGTGGGGTGCCGTTACAGCACAGCAGAAGGACTCAAGCACCTCCACGTGGTGTTTTGAGATTCATCCCACTTGTAGGCCGAGTGACCTGCAGGTTGGACAGACTGCCCAAGTCCAAGGGCTTCAGCGTTAGCGTCAGGACTTACATCAGTCATTTCCTGATCCGGGGCTGGGGCCTCAGGCGTAACCGTCTCTCCTCTGTCCCGGCCCTCCTGCAGCTCCAAGGAGACCCCTCTCACGGGGCTCCCTGAACCTGCGTCATCAGAGATGGCTGTAGCCCGCGCTCTTGCAGCAGAGCTTCTTGAGGGAAATAATGGTGATCTCCTTGCACACGCGCTTGTTGATGTGGAAGTCATTGCTCAGGGGCGTGCAGTACTCCTCAGTGATAACCCGGGCGGACTTCTTCATGGTGTTGTGGGAACGCAGCCCGTGTAGGGGGTGCCTGGTACAAGAGCAAGGCGGCCATTCTCCCCTGGAGGTGCCCCCGCATCCCTGCCGTCACACATCTCCACGTCAACAGCCATCATCTGTCCCCATGGCCACCCTCCCAAGAGACGGCGAGCAACGTAAGGGCAGGGGCAAGGCCTCTTCATCTCTGCAGAGCCACAGTTGGCTTAGAAGAAAGCAGGCACTCAGCACATATTTTCTGAGTCAGTCAACTCGGGGAAGAACTCGACAGCTTCCAAGGGTAGCACTTTATTGTCACACTCTCTTCCTACTTAAAAAAAAAACCCTCATCAAATTCCGAACTGGGAAGCACTGCGGCTCTCCTATGAGTTTGAGCACAGGGCTCGCACTGGCCTTGGGAGGACAGTCCCTCTGTCCCCACAGCCCCAGAGGAGATCGGCGGTGGCCCCTCTGGCTCGGAGGCGTCGGGTCTCTGCCCGGGTCATGGTACCAGGCAGGGCCTCCAGCCCCTGTGGTCTGCTGACGGCACACGGCTACAGCCTCGTCTGGAGCCTTCCCTCCACCCACAGGAGCCCCTTGTCCACAGATTAGGGACAGTATGTCCACCCTCCCTGCCAGCTAACCTGCTGCTCCCAATGACTGACTGATGCTGTTGGTGTTCAGTTGCGAAGTCGTATCCGCCTCTTAGCACGCCAGGCTTCCCTGTCCTTCACCATCTCCTGGAGTTTGCTCAAATTCCTGTCCATTGAGTCAGTGAAGCTACCTAACCATCTCATCCTCTGCTGCCCTCTTCTCCTCCTGTCCTCAGTCTTTCCCAGCATCAGGGTCTTTTCCAAGGAGTTGGCTCTTCACATCAGATGGCCCAAGTGCCTCAGCAACAGTCCTTCCAATGAATATTCAGGGTTGGTTTTCTTTAGCATTGACTGGTTTGATCTCCTTGCTGTCCAAGGGACTCTTGAGATACAAGGATGCAAAAGCACGGCGCCTTTGGGATCATAATTATGTGAAAACCAAGTCTGATTGATGGCATTGTAGATCTGGTCAGTTATAAGACTGTCAATGAGGGGGTTGTACGGCTCAGTCTTCAATCAATGCACACATAACAGGACAGAATCAAAGCCTTTCTGCAGAGTTTTTCTTTTTTTAATTTATTTTTTTTTCTCATGAAGCATGTGAGATCTTAGTTCCCCAGTCAGGGATCAAAACCAAACTGCCTGCTTTGGAAGCACAGAGTCTTCACCACTGGACCACCAGGGAATACCCCAGAGCTTTTTCCATAAGGGGCCCATCCAGTGAGAGTCTTCAGACCCTTTGCAACGTTCGGCAGGCTCCCAGTGCTTTTGTTTAGTACTTTGTTCACATTTGTAAAAGATAGGTCCTATTTTACTATTTCAGATTTGAAGCTTATTAGACTTATCAAAATTTCCCAGTTTATGGCAAAGGATCAAAATGAGTTTCCTGTGAATGTTTGATAATTCTTGACGTTTGATAGGGAAAAGCTTATTATCAAAAAGTAGTCTTAAAGACCTAATTGCAGAACGCCAAAATGTTCTCACTGCATCACTGATGGAAGTACAGGTTAACTTATTTGTGGTAACTAGCTGTTTTCCAGAATGCTTAAAATAAAACATTCTGAGAGTATAGAGAAGACAGAATTGATCTTCCAAAGACAATGTTTAAGTCTAACAGAACTAAACTGAATGTGCTTTCCCTCTGACCATGTCAAGATTTTGTCGTGCTTCAAGTTGGAAATTATGAACATTTGTTAACTTAGCATTAGAGATATGTAGAAAAAAGCCCCTAATAATAGAGATTGTTTGCTTATTACGACAGAGAGCTTGAAGGCAACATGTAAGCTAAGTAGACTTGGTTTGCACATTGTCCAGAAGTTTCCAGAAATGGGTCTTGTGACCACACACAGCGTCTTCACTCACAAAAAGGTCCGTGCGGGTGGTGTTGGAAATGATATTATTTTATTTTGCAGAGGAAGAAACTGGGGACTGGGAAATGGAGCGGTCACAATTGCAGTTGGCCCTCAACAGAGTTCGAACTTCAAGGGTGTGAGTCACCTTCTAGGTGAATTTTTTTCAATAGTAAACACTGCAATACCTTGTGGCCTGGTGTTGGTAGAGTCTGTGGGTGCTGAGCTGTGGGTACCAGGGCCTTCTAGAAGTTGCACGCAGAGTTTTGACAGCCTGGGGGGTCGGTGCCTCTAAGCTTGGCAATGTTCAAAGGTCAATCGCATACATTTAAAAAACGTGTAGCAGTTCCTTTCACTGTGCCCTTGAGCTGGAAAGGCTGCCGTGGCCCCTTGCCGCTGGTCATCCTGCACTGGTCAGCCTGAGAACGAGCCAGAGTGGACAACAGGGTGCAAGGGCAGCGAGGGGCATGTTTCTGCCCATCTCTGCAGTTGGAGGGAGCAGCTGTTCTGCGGTCGTGGCCCGTAAGAGGGGAGGTGGGCTGTGACCTGACGGGCCGGCAGGGACCCCCTGCACCCCGGCTGCTTCTGGATACTCTAGGCCCACCTGTGGCTGCTGGTGTTTCCATTAGCCCATACGAGGCCGGAAGTGGCCTGGAGTAGAGGGAGGCGCTCGTGTATGGGTCATGAACACCTCTGGGAGGTGTGTGGGTGTCACGTCCTCCCCTCCTTTCAGTCTCAGGGGAGCCCATCGTTATTTCAGAAATAAGGAAATGTGGAGAAGGTTCAGAATTTCGGAAATGAGAAAATGAGGAGAAGGTGCAGAATTGGGGTTTTTAAGGGGGCCCTGTGCCAGGAGACTGGGCATCTTGAGTGACTCCAAGTGGATGTTCAAACCGACTGAAGACTTGAAGAGGTGGGGACCAAAGCCGGGTGGGGTTCACCGGCCCCTGTGGGTGGACCCTGAGCAGAACATGGGCACTGGAGTATCACTGTACAGAGTCACAGACCACCAGGCGCTGCTCAGACCTCAGGCGCAGCCCACGCCAATGATCACATTATTTCGGAGCACTCAGAACATTCAGGGATCATTGACAAAGCCGGGCAGGCGGTGAAGACGGAGGAAGATAAAACTGAAGGCCAGTGTGGTTCTGTGTGCAGACTGGATCCTAAACTTGGGGCCCCCCATTTGCTTTTCCTGTTGGTAGAGCTGCTGACTGAAGTGCATCTATCAGGAAATCTGAGATACTGCAGAGCAGCAGTCCCCAGCGGTTCTGGCACCAGGGACAGACAATTTGTGGAAGACAATTTTGCCACAGACTGGGGAGGGGGCGCGATGGCTTGGGGATGATCCAAGCACATTGCATGTATTATGCACTTTATTTCTATTATTATTGCATCAGCTGCACCTCAGGCCATCAGGCATTAGATGGCGGAGGTTGGGGACCCCTGCTACAGAGGGCTGTTCATACAGGCAACACGTGTGTCACAGGGGGGCTGAAAGGAAGGGCAAAAGCGTAACCGATAAATAAATAACCCCCAAGCAAAGAAACAAACTCCCCGGTCACCACTGCTTGAACGGCCTCATTTTTAAAAACAGCAAACACAGCAGTGAAAAAACAAAATAAACTCTTCCCGTGCCATTTTCTCTCAGGAGTTCTAAGCAGCTGGAGGAGACGGAAAATAGATTGTGCTGGTAACAAAACAATTGCCCATGACATTTTCAGGAGGAATGGAATATTAGCTGAGAAATGATAGAGACGGTGGTGAGGAAACAGTGCTTAACATCTTACGTTTATTTCATAAACTTATTTTTAATCCCAGCAGAATGCTCAGTTGATTTAGTCGTGTCTGACTCTGTGACTCCCATGGACTGTAGCACATCAGGCTTCTCTCTCCGTGGGGATTTCTTGGCAAGAATACTGGAGTGGGTTGTCACCCCTCCTCCAGGAGATCTCCCCGACCCAAGGATCGAACTCGCACCTTCTGCATTGCAGGCAGATCCTTTGCTGCTAAGCCGCTGGGGAAGCGCTATACCGCAGGCAGAGATTTAACAAAGATGGCTCAGCCCTTCCTAAGCTCTGAAGTCACACTGCTTAGGATGTACGGTTATTGGTGATCACTGTCGTCACTGTGGGTATTTGGATGGGGGGCAGGGGGCACACAGATCCATGGTGCCTTTTCCCCAGGTCTACAGGGAGCTGTTCCACCACCAGAGTCATAACTAAGGTCAGATCAAGGGCTTTCCTCTGGGCACAAGCCTCCAGCCTCTGTAGGCAAAAACCCAGTGTGTGTGTAATCCTTTAGAGGATCTTTAAAGCAACTGCGTTGATGCTGCAACGTTGGCATTCTGGCCATATATTGATGGAGGGAAAAAACTGTAGAATTTCAGCTTCGCAGAGGTCAGTCATGGGACTGGTGCCAAGGTCAAGATGCCAAATGCGAGGCTTTGACCTCTGCTTGTTAGACTAGCAGCAGTTCTGAAGCCCCCTCCCTTTCTCGGTTGTGTATAGGTGATGGTGATAGCGCACACTGGCATGTATCCTTCTGGATTTTGATGAATCCCCACATGTTGCAGAGAAGTAAAGCAAATGACATCACATTTTTATGGCGTTCGTAAAATATGTTGTAGAAGCGTGTGAGTAATGAATCAGTCTTTTCAAGATCTCAAAACGTGTCCTTTTACAAAGAAAATATGGCTTATCTAATTTTGAAAACAGGATTGAATTTCTAAAAAGAGACTTCAAGCTTCCAGATTGTCTCACTCCGTAAGTAATTTTAACAAAATAGAAAGTATGTGTCATTAAAGAATAAGAATAAGTAAAAATTATTTCACGCAAAAATTGCCTGAGAATTTATTAATTTTCAGAATGCTCTTATGACGATGATGTCACTGACCATTTCATTCATTTCATCGTTTGTCTGCCTTTGACTCTGAAATAAGAGCTGGCGTGTGGCTAGCCAGCTTGCTGGTGGCGCCCTGCTTCCTGGGGTGCTCTCAAGAGGTGGGCGTGCCCGTCAAGTGTGTTTCTTTACCTATAGCTGCACACTTCCTCCTCAGGTCAACAGAAAAATCTAACAGCGTGAACTGTGAAACTGCAAGCTGGAAGCACCACAAAACTGCAGAATCTAAATGCATTTTATATGGGATTAAATGTTGTCTTTATTACAAAACACGGTACATGTTTATTGTATAATCTATGGACAGTATATAATGAAGAAAAATGATTCCCCCCTACAGAAACACATCCACAAAGAAAACACGGTTAACAGTTTGGAGACTCTCAGATATATACTATATACTATGTAATAGCATATAGCATAAAATATAATATGCAGCATATAAAATATAACATATAATATACTACACATTTCCTATCATATAACATACACATTACCTAACATATATTATACATTATCTATCTCTCTAAATCTTTTTTCCAGTGGGATCATCCTGTTTAGTTCAGTTCAGTCACTCAGTCACACCCGACTCTTTGCGACCCCATGGACCGCAGCACACCAGGCTTCCCTGTCCATCACCAACTCCCGGAGCCTACTCAAACTCACGTCCATCGAGTCAGTGATGCCATCCGACCATCTCATGGTTGGGGACCTCTGTGGTCCCCTTCTCCTCCCGCCCTCAATCTTTCCCAGCATCAGGGTCTTTTCAAATGAGTCAGTTCTTCCCATGAGGTGGCCAAAGTATTGGAGTTTCAGCTTCATCATCAGTCCTTCCAATGAACATCCAGGACTGATCTCCTTTGGGATGGACTGGTTGGATCTCTTTGCAGTCCAAGGGACTCTCAAGAGCCTTCTCCAAAAGTAACCTGCTTTTAAACCTTTAAAACAGCACGGATCTGTCTCTATATCAACACACACAGAGCTACCACATCCTTTGACTCAGCTCCAAGCACAGCAGTTTGAGAGGAGACCCCGGCGGCAGGTGGGGACCAGCTACCGCAGGGCCTGGTAGCAAGTCTGGATTCTACTCTAAGAACAATGAGAAGCCACTGGAGGAATTTAGTCAGAGGAGGCACAGGATCAGATCTACATCCGTAAAGCCGAGGGCCACCGTGTGAAGACTGAGTGGACAGAAGACAAGAAGGAATTTGGGGAATGAAGGGGCTCCAGCTGCTGCCACAGCTTAGACCAGGTGTTCCTTGCTGATTTGAAATGCAAAAATACCTACCTGAATTTAAGTTCTCTAAGGCTTTGAGCTTTGTTTGGTTTATTTTTCAGGAAATACATTGTTTGTACATTTTGCTTGTGTTTTTTTCTTCTCTTCAGGTGTTTATTTTATCTCTTCTTTAGTATAGAGAGATTTATTTATATTGAGCTAAACTCTTTGTCATCTAGGTGACATTTTCTCTTCTGTCATTTGTTTATTCAATTTGTTTATAATATGTTATGAAAATATTTTTTCATGAATTTATTTCTCTAATTTTTGAGATGAGCAATAATGAAATTGTATAGTGAAAAATCTTTCTCCCAGTCCTGTCATCCCCTATGCAGAACCTGTACTCCCCAGTTGTGACAGATACTATCATTAGTACCTTAAGTATTTTTCCAGAGTTTATTTTTGTGTATAGAAATGGATGGGCTTCCTGGGTGATGCAGTGATAAAGAATCCAACTGACAGTGCAGGAGATGCAGGTTTGATCCCTGGGTCGGGAAGATCCCCGGAGGAGGAAATGGCAGCCCACTCCAGTATTCTTGCCTACATTCCAAGGACGGAGGAGGGCTATAGTTCATTGGGTTGCAAAGAGTCAGACATGACCAAGTGACTTAGTCCACATACAAACAAACAAATATAATATAGATGTCTATTTTCCTCTTTTTATACACAAATGGTAGTAAGTTATATACATTATTCTGTACCTTTTTTTTTTAAAAAAGGAAATTAACAGTACAGCTTAGAATTCTTTCCATACCAGTACATACAACCTTAAAGCTGTAGAGTGTCTTGATGAGAAAAGCTTTCCATCTTTTAGAATTATAAAAATAACTTCTCATGTTTCGCGAGTTTTGACTTTTGTATTTGTATATTTAATGTCTGGAAATTATTTTTGCAGAGGATTGAATTTAACATTATTTCTTTCTCAAAAGGAGATCCAGTGGTACCAACAGGGCTTATTGAATAATCCATCCTTTTTCCACTGATTTGAAATGCCATCTTTACTCTATAATAAATTCTTATAAATGACCACGTCTCTTTCCAAAATCTCTGTTCTATTTCACTGATTGATTTGTCTAGGCCAAAACAGCACAGCACCATTCTAATTTCTCCAGTATTGCAATGTATTTTGTTAACTGGTAATTCAAATATTCTTTCTTGTTAATTCTTTTTTTTACATATATATAATGTATATTTTATTTGCTTTACAATGTTGTGTTAGTTTCTGCTGTACAAATTTCTCCTCATTTTATCTTTTATTTTATAGGTGAACTTTATAACTAATTGGTCCAGTTCAAAAAATCCAGTTACATATTGATTGGAGTTGTATTGCATTAATAGATACATTTGTGGAAAAATCTTTAAATGGTGACTTCCCATTTGGAGCATAAAATGTCTCTTTACTGATTAAGCTCTTCTATGTTTCTCCCTTATAGGTCTTTTCTACTTCTTAAGTTAATTTCTAGATGTTTTATATATATATACATATCTATATATTTTTTGCTGCTACTAAGATGGCTGACTCCTTTTCTCATAATATTACCCAAATGATAATTTGTGGATTAGTATTTGTCTCTGCTTTTAAGGAATTTATCTATTTTTGTTTTTCTGATTGCTTTTAACATAGAAAATTGCAAACATACACAGAACTCAAGTGGTTCGGTGTATAAAGAATCCACCTGCAAATCAAGAGACGCAGCAGCCGTGGGTTTGATCCCTGGGTCAGGAAGATCCCTTGGAGAAGGGCATGGCAACCCACTCCAGTATTCTTGCCTGGAGAATCCCATGGACAGAGCATCCTGGTGGGCTACAGTCCACGTGGTCACAAACAGTTAAACATGACTGAAGTGACTTAGCACATATGCAGTTTCAACACATGGTGATTATTTGGTGTTTTTTTAATCTATAGGTTCACCCCCAATTCTTTTTTTGTTTGTTGCTCTTGAAAAATTCACCCCCTTTTCTATAGAGTTCCCCATATATTGATTTTTATGGTTGAATCCAATGATGTCATTTACCATGTTCCTCTGTTGCCTGTATCCCTTCCAGTCCCATTGTCAAGGTCTCTTAAGTCATTTTTGGTTGATTGTAGCTCATTGTCCTGTGTGTTTCTAGGGAAGGATCATGGGAACACATACCAGAGTTCTCATATGTACACAACAGCTTCTCTGCAGACTTTACATTTGAAGGTCAGTTTGAATGATGGAAAGTTCTTGGTGATTGTGGTGGCGTCCTTCTGTTCTGAGGCTGACAGACACCTGTCCCCTCCCTCTGGGTCCTTCTGCACAGCTGCTGATGCCCCAGGGGTCTTGCGGCCCTATTTGTTCCCGCTGGCTCCTGTTGGAGGTTCTTGGGGATATTGTATCATCTAGTTTTGTTGCAGACGTTATCACTGTCTTCTTCGTTATGTGATCCTTGTTTCTCTTTTTCTGTGGTGGTGGGATTCAGGGAGATTTAAAAAGCTCTATAATCACCTCTACTCAACAATTTGCCAAAACACATAGCTTTAAAAAGTTTTTTCCAGCTAGCCTTTATGATTCTTCTAGGTGGAAAGTCATACCATCTGTTTTTCGTTCTGTCTTCCCAATAGTTTGTTCTTGTTCTCATTCTGTTCCTCTGTTGATCTTGTTTCATCTTCCCAACTTCTCAGGTCTCACTGTGGGTTCAATCTGGACTATTTCAGAAGTTGTGTCCATCACTGCTTTCATTCAGCTTTGGAGGGAGCCAATCGTCTCCATGCCTCAGATGTTTGAGTTTTAAAGGTTATCATCTAGGTTGGCAAGTTTTGGAAGATGCTGTGTTCTCTGTCAGTAGTTATGGGGATGACTGCCTGTTTTCTGAAGGGCTTCCTTCCCTTCCATATGCCCAGTACTGGCAGGCAGCACCTTGAGCCCGTGGTTGGCGTCGCCCTCGGATGTGGGGGCTGTGAGAGCCGCTGGGAGCTGCTTTCCTTTGGGGCATACCAGCAAGGACCAGTAGGGGGGAGATGGCCTCCTGGATGAGATGGTAATTAGAGGAGCTCATCTGAAAGTATTATTGGAGGCAATTACAATGATTGCTGACCATTGGTTATACTCCGTTTTGACTCAATAGTTATTTCTCCAATATCACTCTTTTCTCTCTCTTTTTTGAGCAATTTGAAGGGAATATGTATGGGAGTAGTGGCATTAGGGACACACACACACACACACGGTAATTTATAAACATGGCCAATAGAAAAGGCAAATTACTTAAAAACCCAACTGGTTCAATAATTAAATGTGACAAATTATTTGCGATGCACTTCAGAACTGATACTGACAAGCCAACTGTCTCAAAATCACAGCATCTTGCATGAACGTAAGTGACTTCATACAACACGACGCACTTCCCGTAACACATTTTATGTGCTGGCTTGCATCACATTGACAGAAATGCCATCAATTAAAGAAACTTGAGGTTCTTCTGTGGAACTCAGGTCTAGTCAACATCAAGTAAAAGTTAGAAGTGTTATACCTTATGACTGACTTATTTAACAGCTTGCTAGTTGGTTTGCTTTGAGTTTGATCAAATATGATTAATCCCTAAACCCTCCTTATTGATCTATGCATACAGAGTTGAACTAGGAGGAAATAGCTTTACGGTTTTGTGACATCTTGGTGACTTAGTGACTTCTGTGGGGAGGACACTTTTAAGGACAGAGCTCATTGTAAATGAATATGTTACAATGAATGACAAGTTTATTCTCTGTTAAATTAGGAAAGTCTTAGTTAGAGCGTTTGGCTGTAGAAATTCTCTCACCTTTAACTTGGTGTTATAACCTCGAATTATGATCCGCATTAGTTAGAGTATTTAGAGGCTACGGTGGAACTGGGATCTAAAAATAGCTTAGTAGGTGTTCTCAAAGCCAAGTGGGAGATTATTTCCCAGGCGAAGGTGGAGGAGGGGAGTGTACCCGTGCTGCTTCTAGATAAACTGATTTTCCAGTGACCCATGAGAAGGACACATTCTGACCATCAGCTCTTTCTCTGGAAAGGCTGCTGGAATGAGGATACTTTATTTGCCTTTTAACCAGACAGCATGCCAAGCACCGTTAAAGATGGCTCTGCTCCTGAATCATTAAAGGGCAGTGGAGAAGCTGCTGTGAAATATGCCGTTTGCTGACATTCCGTAGCACTGCCCTTCGCGGCAGCTGCCAACGGCGAGCAGCTGCCTCTCACATCCCCCTGCCACTTCCTCGCTTTGCTGAAAGAGGTCAGCTCTGTTTCCTCATTACCGATCTTTCTACCGGCTGGACATCTGGATCCACAGTCCTCGTGTATCCTAATTCAATATTTTCTTGGCTTCATAAATGACATGGTGGACAGCTTGGGCAACCTACGGCAAGAAGCATCTTTAGTTTGGTCCCAGTGACTCGGCCCCAGCGAGTTAAGGCAAGAGATCCAGCCCATGTGATGCAAGAATCACTGTACTTTTCCACTGAGCTGAGTTGGAGGAGTGCTTTGGAGGACACAGAGAGAAGGAAGGTGAGGGAACAGAGGGCAGCTATGTGTCCCTGCTTCCCCAAGCCTGCACACCTTTGACAAAAGTCAAGCACTTAAAGGTGAAGAATAAACAGAGGGCCTTCCTTTCGGTTGTAGCAAAATCTGACGTTATAGAGTTAGAAGACTTCACGTAGAGGGATTTTGTACCCAGGCAACTTGGTAAACATAAGTAAATAAATTTGAGATTGAAAATTCCTATTTAGGCATTTGGATTGAATGACAGGCATAGACCCTGGAAAAGACCCTGATGCTGGGAAAGGCTGAGGGCAGGAGGAGAAGGGGGCAAGAGTGTGAGATGGTTGGTTGGCATCACCGACTCAATGGACATGAATCTGAGCAAACTCCGGGAAATAGTGAAACCCAGGGAAGCCTGGCGTGCTGCAGTCCATGGGGTCGCAGAGAGCTGGACATGACTGAGCGACTGAACAACAACAGAAATATGTCCAACAAGGCATTAGATGCCCTCATAAAACCAACCCTGAGCCGGCCTGGGGTCTGCTTGGACCATGGTGACCCACGGCCAGGTTCTAGAACACTCTGGGGCGCAGGCTTCCTCTGGGGTAGGCTTGAGGGGTTCTACACCGCAGGAGGGTCTAGAAGGAGACGAGAGATGCTGGGATGGACCTTCCCCAGACCACTGCTCCCCTCTGGATGGGGTTTGGAATTTCTACCACTAGACACAGGCTCTTGACTTAGCTAACATCTCCCTAGGCTGTCATCATTGACATGTGAGTGAGTTAGATTTTCATCCTGGAAGATGTTTTTGTGGGGTTGGGGGTCGGGGATCAGGATTGGAGAGGATTCAGATGAAGGAAGGGGGCAGGGCTGGGGGACACAGATGACACAGAGGAGGGATGGGCACCATGAGACAAGAAAGGGATGCTCAACATGAGCGAGTTCAGCACACTAAGTAAACTTTTTTATCAGTTTGCTTATGGGTAGCCTTGGTGAGAATCCAAAATAAGATTTGCCTGAACAATTGTGTAGGAAACTCTGATGGTCTGTAACCCACGCATGGGTCTAAGAGAGTGTGTGCAAGCTCGGCTGCGTCTGACTCTTTCTGACCCCATGGACTGTAGCCCTCCAGGCTCTTCTGTCCGTGGGATCTTCCAGGCAAGAATCCTGGAGTGGGTTGCCATTCCCTCCTCCACGAGATCTTCCTGACCCAGGGATTGAACCTGCGTCTCCTGCACTGACAGGCTGATTCTTTACCACTTGAGCCTGAGAGGTGTTGGGAACAAAAGGAGATCACCACACATCTCAGACACTCCAGGATGATTCAACATCTTAATTCTCCTGGCTTGACATCTCTGTCACCACTGACACATCTCAGAAACACTGCCGTCTCAGTTTCTGAGTATGTTCTAAGGCCGTGGGGCCCCAACGGTGGCCTGTGGGTTGGCAGCACAGGCCTCACTGAGAACCCTGCTGGAGACGCTCAGGCCCATCCCAGACCTAGCGAGTGCCCGTGAGCAAGACCCCCTGGTCTCCAGAGCGCCTCTCAGGGAGGGCTGCACAGATGTGAACTGTCAGAGCAGGACCGGGTAACCTTTGTAGAGAGATCCAGAGGCAGTTGTGATGCTCACTACCAGAGCTGAACTCCTCCCTGACACGGCCCTGAGCGGGCTCTCTAATGTGGTTCATTTAGGCTACATCTGGCCTCCCTGGTAGAGGGATTAAGAGCTTCAGAAGGGAAACAGCATCACAATGTATCCGTATGGAGACTCCTTAGTGCCTAGATAAAGATATTTCCCTCTAAATCCCGGAGCAAACCCAAATACTTGTTTCATTTGTGATGTTTTTGTTCACCAGCAGAAAAATGTCTGGGCAGATTTGGCAGCTGGGAGGTCCTATTCCAGCCCAGGAATGACTCACGGTCCCCTTTCCCAGTCAGAAGAGCTAGGAACTGACCCTTCCATTGGCTCCCTTGATGATGCTGATGACTTTAGGTGGGTCCCTATCAGGGCCCCATGACAGTCTACTGTAGAACTTGATATGAAGTGCAGAACCTTTTCATAAACATATCAGGATTTCCTTGTACCTAAACAAATCACAACACACCTTGTGTCTTTAAGATCTTAGTAACTCAGTCCGTTTCATCATTTAACACTGAAGAAGGAAAAAAAAGGTTGATCAAGTAAGCATTGTGGTCGATATCATAAACAATATCTTGAAAGATTACATCTTGCCTTTCAAGAAGCTACTATTTTGTTTGTTTTGAGCTTTTTATTTTGTTCTGGGGGTACAGCCAATCAACAATGCTGTGATAGTTTCAGGAGAACAGTGAAGGCACTCAGGCATATATATACATGAATGCCTTCTCCTCCAAACCCCTCTCTCATCCGGGAGGCCGGGTAGCACTGAGCAGAGTTCCCTGTGTTCTACAGCAGGGCCTTGTTGGTTACCCATTTTAAATACTGCAGTGTGTGTCTGTCTGTCTGAAATTCCCTCACTATCCCTTCCCCACTGGCAACCATCAGTTCATTCTCTAAGTCTGTGAGTCTCTTTCTGTCTTGTAAGTAAGTTCATTTGCATAACTTCTCTTTAGATCCCACACACGAGGGACCTCATATTTCTCCTCTCTGTCTGGCTTCCTTCACTCAGTAGGACACTGTCTAGGTCCATCTGCGTGGCTGCAAATGGCACTATTTCATTCTTTTTAATGGCTGAGTAGTGTGTGTGTGTGTGTGTGTGT